>NC_053025.1:141123081-141375791 GCF_003073215.2 Triticum urartu
GAACAAGTATTTTTCAAATTCACAACTACTCAACTAGCATGACTCTAATATCACCATCTTCATATCTCAAAACAATCATCAAGTATCAAACTTCTCATAGTATTCAATGCACGTTTTATGATAGTTTTTATTATAACCATCTTCGATGCCTATCATATTAGGAATAATTTTATAGCCAAGGAAAATTACCATGCTGTTCTATAAGACTCTCAAAATGATATAAGTGAAGCATGAGAGATCAAAAATTTCTATAAAATAAAACCACCACCGTGCTCTAACAAGATATAAGTGAAGCACTGTAGCAAAATTATCTAGCTCAAAAGATATAAGTGAAGCACATAGAGTATTCTAATAAATTCCGAATCATGTGTGTTTCTCCAAAAGGTGTGTACAGCAAGGATGATTGTGGTAAACTAAAAAGCAAAGACTCAAATCATACAAGACGCTCCAAGCAAAACACATATCATGTGGTGAATAAAAATATAGCCTCAAGTAAAGTTACCGATAGATGAAGATGAAAGAGGGGATGCCTTCCGGGGCATCCCCAAGCTTAGGCTTTTGGTTGTCCTTGAATTTTACCTTGGGGTGACTTGGGCATACCCAATCTTAGGCTCTTGCCACTCCTTATTCCAAAATCCATCAAATCTTTACCCAAAACTTGAAAACTTCACAACACAAAACTCAACAGAAAATCTCATGACTTCCGTTAGTATAAGAAAACAAACCACCACTTCAAGGTACTGTAATGAAATCATTATTTATTTAAATTGGTGTTAAACCTACTGTATTCCAAATTCTCTATGGTTCATACACCTCGATACTAGCCATAGATTCATCAAAATAAGCAAACAACACACGAAAAACAGAATCTGTCAAAAACAGAACAGTCTGTAGTAATATGTAGGTTTCGAATACTTATGTAATCCCAAAAAATCTGAAATAAATTGGTGGACGTGAGGAATTTTTCTATTAATCATCTTCAAAAAGAATCAACCTAAACGCACTCTCCAGTAAAAAAATGGCAGCTAATCTCGTGAGTGCTAAAGTTTCTGTTTTTTTACAGCAAGATCGCAAATACTTCCCCCAAGTCTTCCCAAAGGTTCTACTTGGCACAAACACTAATTAAAAACATAAAACCACATCTAAACAGAAGCTAGATGAATTATTTGTTACTAAACAGGAACAAAAATCAAGAAACAAAAATAAAATTGGGTTGCCTCCCAACAAGTGCTATCGTTTAACACCCTTAGCTAGGCATCTATAATTTTAATGATGCTCACATGAAAGATAGAAATTGAAACACGGAGGGAGCATCATGAAGCATATGAAAATCAAATCTAAGTCTAACATAATTCCTATGCATATGCATTATATAAGCAAACAAATTATCAAGACAAGCAAAAACTAGCATATGCAAGGGAGGAGAAAGAAACAATAGCAATCTCAACATAACGAAAGGTAATTTAGTGACACGAAAATTTCTACGACCATATTTTCCTCTCTCATAATAATTACATGTAGGATCATAAGCAAATTCAACAATATAGCTATCAAAAAACATATTCTTAACGCGATCCACATGTATGCGAAGTTGACACTCTTCCAAAATAGTGGGATTAACATTAACTAAAGTCATGACCTCTCCAAACCCACTTTTATCAAAAATTTCATAAGATTGAACATTCTCCAAATATGTGGGATCTAAAGTTGACACTCTTCCAAACCCACTTTCAATAATATTGCAAACATCATTATCAAACTCATATACATCATGGGGCTTAAATAAATTTTCAAGATCAAAAGAAGAATCACCCCAATCATGATCATTGCAACAAATAGTAGTTATAGCAAAACTAGCATACCCAAGCTTAGGGTTTTGCATATTATTAGCACAATTGACTTTAATAGAATTTATAATAATATCATTGCAATCATGCTTTTCATCGAAGGAACTATCAAGTATGGGTGCAATAGCAACGATCTCATGTTTAACATAAGGAACTATAGCAAATTCATCTTCATTAATATTGGCATCATGGCCACGAGAATAGCAAGCATCATGGTCATCAAGGGATATTTCAATCAAATCATCGGAATCATAATTATCTATATATTCATGCATATCATTATTTTCTTCCGAAGCAACGGTCATTCTTTCAATAAGTTCTTTAACACAGACATTATGAGCATAGTTTTCATAGCAATATTTAAGTATGTCAAAATTTTCAGATTCGTAGAGAGTAATATCATACTTTTCAATAAAAGAAGCAACTTCATAAGCACCCTTAAAAGCAACAAATTCTTCAATTTGTTCGATATCATTGTAACTATAAACACCCTTTGCATAAGAAGTTAAGATTTCATTATCATTAAACTCACATAGGTAGGGGAGGTATTTTTTAGGGTTCTTAGAGCAACAAGTAAAATCATAAATTTCACAAAGATTCCAGGCATAACATAGTAATATGTTTATTTGATCCCACAAGAGTCTCCCTTTTTCAGACAAACGGTGACGCACAAAATGAGCATGCTCATCTAAAGATTTCCCATCAACTAGGCTAGTTGGGGATTCAACATGAGCGCATAAGGATCAAAGATGATCCAAGTAGAACACTTTAAGTGGATCCATATCAATAGATTTTTAGCAAGCAAAGATGCAAGCAAATAGAAGGCACATGGAAACACAAACAAAAAGACATACGAGAAAAGGGCGAACGGAAAAGAGGGAGAATAAAATGGAAAGGGTGAAGTGAGGGAGAGGAAAACGAGAGGCAAATGGCAAATAATGTAATGCGGGGGATAAGAGTTTGTGATGGGTACTTGGTATCACTACAAAAAAATACACTTCCGCGATGATACGTGTTTGTCATAGTAGGTCGCGTTTTTTGTCATGCATGTACATCCATGACAAATTTATGACAGAATCAAGATAGTCATACCTATGCTGTCGTAGAAGTGTTCCATGACATTACCAAAATTATCATCATGGAAGTGTCCACTTCCATGACGATAAATCGCGCGTCACAGAAGTGCTTTCATCAAGGGTGACCGACACGTGGCATCCACCATAATGGAACGTCGTTAAGCTATCGGGTCAGGTTTTGGATCCGATAACCCGTTAACAGCCCCGACCAATCGGGATTTTCCACGTGTAAAATCATCATTGGCTGGAGGAGACACGTGTCAGGTCCACGTTGGCACATGTGTCACTCATCCAATGGGCGAGACGCGCCTATGATATGTTGACACGTGGACCGGCCCATCAAGCTTAAATGGGCCAGCCCAACTAAAGTCCCACAAGATTTTGCGGACCATAATGGGTCGGCCCAGCTAAAGGCCCACGAGATTTTGCGGACCATAATGGGCTAGCCCAGCTAAAGGCCCACAAGATTTTGCGGGCCATAATGGGCCGGCCCAGGTAAAGGCCCACAAGATTTTTGTGTGCCATAATGGGCCGGCCCAGGTAAAGGCCCACAAGATTCTTGCAGATCATAATGGGCCGGCCCAGCTAAAGGCCCACGAGATTTTGCCAACATTAATGGGCCGGCCCAGCTGTAGGCCCACAAGATTTTGAGGACCCTAGTAGGCCAGCCCATTAACTGGCTGCCATGTTTTGGGCCAAATGCCGGCCCATATTTGATCCGGTCCATTAATGGCCTACCATGCTCCGGGCCTAATAGTGGCCCATATGAGATCCGGCCCGTTAAAAGCCTACCACGTTCTGGGCCAAATTACGGCCCAGATCAGGTCCGGCCCTTTAAGAGGCTTTGGGCTCAATTATGGCTCATATCAGATTCGACCCGTCAACTGGACACTATGCTTTTGGGCCCACTTGCTAAAGGCCCACTTAGTAATTTGGCCTGATATTAGTTTTGGCCTATTAAGGGCCCGTTTAACATTTCGGCCCTATATTAATTTCGACATGTTAAAAGCCCGTCATATAGTTGGGCCTAACTACGGCCCGGTTTGCATTCGGCCTGCTCGCAGCCGATATCTGATTGGGCGAAACAAGGACCGAGACAATTTTGGCCTGTTAAAATCCTGTGATTTGATTCGCACAATCATGGGCCGGGGTTCATTTCGGGCTGTTGCCAGCCCGTGAGCTATTCGACACGTTTCAGGCCCAACCTACATCGTGATTGCATGACGGCCCGATTATGTACCGTAATTTTACGGTTTGGCTGGTTTACTACGAAGACAGGATATATATATACAGTAAAATAACTGCAGCTTCGTGAATAAGAAAAAAACCTAGACTATAAAATAAAGAAATTATGACATATTACATCCACTGGGCATCAAAGTTCGCCACTATGATAATAAAGCACAAGCAGACAACAGATTACATACACTGGGCATCAAAGATCGCCACGGTGCAAATAAACACGCCGACAAAATAATATACAAAACCGACAACACTTCAATAGAGTTCAAGAAAGGTTAGCCCTGCTAGGGAGCTGCAGCGCAAGCAACTGAGCAAGATGATGAGACTGCGCTTGTTCAACACTTATATCTTCCTCACTCTGAAAGATAAACAAGCAGACAGATGACAGGTTTTGCACATAAAAGTATCAGTGTTGACAATTCATCACATTTCTTACTGACGAATAAAGTGACACAGTTTAAAATTGCATTAACACAATATGGTATTGTTCAGGTCAAGACATGGCAGGAAATGACATTGTGAAGGAGTTGGCAGCTTCATGACACCACTGGATTACAGATCAAGAACTCATAAGTATCAATGGTTAGTGTGCTGTCAATTTATACCATTTCAGATTGGCAAATAAAGAGATGGTTTAAATAATAGTAGAATGATATGACATTGTTCATAGTTAAGACATTGCAGAATATGACATTGTGCTGCAGTGGGTTGGTTCACCACACCACTGGATTACGGATGAAGAACAGAAGCATACGTGCAGTGCAAAAGAAGATCACTTGCTCTGTATAGTTTAATTTACATGGTATGAAGAAGGAACTTGGTTGTACAACTGAAAAATTAAATTGAGAAAGGACAAACTTTTGTTTATGAACTACATAATAAACTTTCAACAAGCAATTTGATGCAAACACCAAAAATAAACAGTTGTTGCAGTCATGCCTAACCAAATATATACAACAAAGTTTGAAGGATTGAGATGGACAAACTTACATTATTGGTGAAGACAGGCTCTATAAAGGCCTTGTCCATGCTGATTGGGGGGGGGCAATTCAAGAAGTTTACCACATAATCTTCTTCAAAAGCATTGACTTTGTTCTACATTTTGTTAAGAGTAAATATAGATGTGATAATATACGAAAAAATGGAGAATATTTAAGATAAGATGAAGAGTGATGCTACATAACCAAGTAGCTATAAATGTAAGTGCAGCGATACAGGCAAAAGGTACAGCCAAGAGCAATGCACAGCTAAACTTCTTCAGTACCAACCTTATGGTAAGAGTAAATATAGATCTGATGTGTAGAAAACGGAGGGCAAAGGAAAATAAGCTGCAGAGTGATGGTACATGAACAACTACCTGTCATTATAAGTGCACTGATAAAGGACAATATGTACTTACAAGAACAATGCAGAGCTAAAAAACATTGGCATTGGATATATTCTACACTAATGTAACCATTCATACAGATCAGATAATTTGGAGCGAACAATTGATAAGCAAGCTATCATGCATACTGCTGTCACATAATGAACCAGGTATGTATGCAAGTACAGTGATACATGACAACAGGTACTAACAAGAGCAAAGCAGCGGGCATCATATTTGTGATATCCTGTCGTTCTTGTCAAACCGGAATTCTTCTTCGAGCAGATTTCCTGCAAAAAAGATCCGTAAGGAACATGCAGAAAAGTAGAAGTTCAAATTGTCATGTGATTTCATAGACAGTAGCTCATCCTGGGAACAAGACCAGTGCATAACAAGGTTTTTCATTCAACTCTTCTAAATTTAGCACAGGAGACTTCACCAGAAATTCGTTTATAGACTTGCCATCAAAGTGTGATTTCCTCAGGTAACACCGATACTGCTGCAATGCTTCCTTGAAAAGCACAAGCAAGCTTTGCTCGTCATGACTATCTAGATTGACCCTCGCCTAGTTACAACAATGTAATGTAAATCATTGATGTGTTCAATCAGCAGAAAACAGGAAAATAATGACCATGAATAATAGTACTTACACGTAAGTTGGACAGGAAGATGTGAAAATGGTGTTTGTCTTCACAATAATCTTCCCATGATGGGAATATATGCACATAGTCCCTAACAGCATTGAAAGCATTGTCTTTTAAACTGGGAATAAATGGAATGGGGTTCCAATCTGCAAGAATTGGCCGTCTCTGCAGTTGTGATAGGTCTTTGGCCGGTGGACTTGCTTTACTTTTTGCTGGAGTGGGATTTTTCTGTGGTACAGCTGGTGCTATGGCAAATGAAATAGGTATACCTTTTGCTGGAGTGCAGGTCCTGTGTGGTGGGGCTAGTGGTGTGGCCAGTGAAGTATGGGTACAGTCTGCTGGAGTCGGTCCTACGTTTTGTGTCACTGGTTGTACAGCCAATATAAGTGGGGTGCTGTCTGATTTCTCCAGCACCACCACGTTTTTCAAGGACTTTGCTGGTGCTCCTTCAGGTTCGGCAATCACCCTCTTCCTTTTTGATGTCTGATGCACAAGAACAACATTTGAGTGGAAAAACATGGTATGATGACATATGGAATATGTATTGATAATGGATGGGCATGGCATCTCGACATATATGATGAGTAAACTAAGCAGATGGTGGTGCAACAAAGTAGAAGAAATGCAAGAAAACATATGCAAGATACCCGCAATCAATAAAACATTGCCAAATTAGAACAGGCACCTTGATGGGTGAACAGGACATGCCATCTGCCTTTGACTCCTCGAGGTTAGAATAGTCATTAGGATCATATTCTGAACAAGAATCAACAGGTGGGGAGCGTATGAGTTTTATTGCATCCAGAATGGCACTCAATGCCTTGGTGCCAATTTTGTAAGTCATTGCAGTGTTTAGCTTCAAGAGTGGACTGCTGCTAGTGCGACACAAAGCAGCTACACAGATCATAGTGTAGATATAATGGGAAAACCTTAAGCATCAGAGTAAAATCAGCAAAGTGGAACTTGCTGGAATATATGTGCTAGTATTGCCGGTACGGCTAGAAAGGCTTCGGATACTAGCTCTCTTCAAGTGAAGGTGTGGTACTGTTAATATCAGTGTAACTCTCAAAGGCGACACAGCTCCCCGCATTTCCTTGCTATTCTTATAGGATTAAAGTGGGCAGACCACTACAAATCCTATTCCTATGTTTACAAGATCCTACGAATCAAAGAAGCTCAAAGTGTCCATCACAACCGACCGTATAGACCTCTACACTGCAAATGTCCATGCTCATCTTCAGTACAAGGAACATACTGTACTACTATCATACTCCCTCCGTTCCAAAATATAAGTCTTGGTAGAGATTTCCACTATGGATCACATACAGATGTATCCAGATACATTTTAGAGTATAGATTCACTCATTTTGCTCCATATGTAGTCCATGGTGGAATCTATACAAAGACTTGTATTTAGGAATGGAGAGAGTACATATTAAAGAAGAACGGAAGAGGAACATGGTAAAGAAGAGCAAGAAGACTTTGGATAATAAAATGTTGGTTGCGCAGTGCCCACACATGATGAACCAGAGCACATTAAGAATGCAACTCCCAGCTGTCTCTCAACCATTTCTGGCGGTTGGATGAAGATCCTACGTCTCCTAACCCATTCTTCTTCCTCGTCTCTGATTCTTCCCATACAGAACACCGCACGGGCCGCCGGCCGGACCGCCAGCCCCCATTGCCTGTGTTCCTCCGCCACTCCCACCCCCGCCCCAACCCCCATCCGTGTCGAGTTTTCTTGATTCGGCGAGGCCCCACAACCACCCGAGCCCCTTCGATCACACCGGCGAACTCTGGCGAGCTCTGAAAAATTGATTAACCCAATTTTGAAATTTAGTCTACTGTGATTTAACTAGTGTGGAATATAAAAGGGAAAACCATAAGCATTGGGAGTATAGTGTTGAGCGTGCCATGGCGGATCTGAAGGTGCAAACCGGACAAATGCAACTTCGCAACCAAGACAAGAAATCAGAGTAAAGCAGTGGCGATCTATTTTCTTGCTGCGATAAATAAGTTGAGCAGATACGAAAGAGTACCGCCTCTGGTGCGGCGCCGTGTACGCATCTGCTGAGAATTTGACGGTGCTGCGGTAGCGATGGCTGTCGGCGGCGTGGAAGCAGATCTAGGAGGGTAGACGGTGGCGGTGGGGCACGGTGGATGAGACGGTCGTAGGAGCGGTGCCGGCAAGGTGGACGACGGCGGGGATGAAGCGAGAGGAGGAGATGCAAGGATCCCGGTCCGAAGCCGTGGATGAGAGAGGTTGATCTCTTGTAATGGACGGCGGCGTCGGGGTATCAGTGCTACCTCTTGAGCACTGCGTTGGTTTTCCCAAGGAGAGGAAGGGATGATGCAGCAAAGTAGCGTAAGTATTTCCCTCGGTTTTTGAGAACCAAGGTATCAATCCAGTAGGAGGCTACGTGCGAGTCCCTCGCACCTGCACAAAACAAATAAATCCCCGCAACCAACACAAATAGGGGTTGTCAATCCATATAGGGCCACTTACGGGAGTGAGATCTGATAGATATGATAAGATAATAATTTTTGATATTTTTATGATAAAAGATGCAAAGTAAAATAAACGCAAGTAAATAGCAAAGGAAATAACTAAGTAGTAGGAGATCAATATGATAAAGATATACCCGGGGGCCATAGGTTTCACTAGTGGCTTCTCTCAAGAGCATAAGTATTCTACGGTGGGTGAACGAATTACTGTTGAGCAATTGATAGAATTGAGCATAGTAATGAGAATATCTAGGTACGATCATGTATATAGGCATCACGTCCGAGACAAGTAGACCGACTCCTGCCTGCATCTACTACTATTACTCCACTCATCGACCGCTATCCAGCATGCATCTAGAGTATTAAGTTAAAAACAGAGTAACGCCTTAAGCAAGATGGCATGATGTAGAGGGATAGACTCATGCAATATGAAGAAAACCCCATCTTGTTATCCTCGATGGCAACAATACAATACATGCCTTGCTGCCCTTACTGTCACCGGGAAAGGATACCGCAAGATTGAACCCAAAGCTAAGCACTTCTCCCATTGCAAGAAAGATCAATCTAGTAGGCCAAACCAAACTGATAATTCGAAGAGACTTGCAAAGATAACCAATCATACATAAAAGAATTCAGAGAAGATTCAAATATTATTCATAGATAGACTTGATCATAAACCCACAATTCATCGGTCTCAACAAACACACCGCAAAAAGAAGATTACATCGAATAGTTCTCCACAAGAGAGGGGGAGAACGTTGTATTGAGATCCAAAAAGAGAGAAGAAGCCATCTAGCTACTAACTATGGACCCGTAGGTCTGAGGTAAACTACTCACACCTCATCGGAGAGGCTATGGTGTTGATGTAGAAGCCCTCCGTGATCGATGCCCCCTCCGGCGGAGCTCCGGAACAGGCCCCAAGATGGGATCTCGTGGATACAGAAAGTTGCGGCGGTGGAATTAGGTTTTTGGCTCCGTATCTGATTGTTTGCGGGTACGTGGATATATATAGGAGGAAGGAGTACGTCGGTGGAGCAACAGGGGGACCACGAGGGTGGAGGGCGCGCCTAGGGTAGGCAGGCGCGCCCCCCTACCTCGTGGCCTCCTGTTTCTTTCCTTGACGTAGGGTCAGAGTCTCTCTGGTCTTATTCATTGAGAAAATCACGTTCCCGAAGGTTTCATTCCGTTTGGACTCCGTTTGATATTCCTTTTCTTAGAAACCCTAAAACAGGCAAAAAACAACAATTCTGGGCTGGGCCTCCGGTTAATAGGTTAGTCCCAAAAATAATATAAAAGTGAATAATAAAGCCCAATAATGTCCAAAACAGTAGATAATATAGCATGGAGCAATCAAAAATTATAGATACGTTGGAGACGTATCAAGCATCCCCAAGCTTAATTCCTGCACGTCCTCGAGTAGGTAAATGATAAAAACATAATTTTTGACGCAGAGTGCTACTTGGCATAATTTTAATGTAATTCTTCTTAATTGTGGTATGAATATTCAGATCCGAAAGATTCAAGACAAAAGTTCATATTGACATAAAAATAATAATACTTCAAGCATACTAACAAAGCAATTATGTCTTCTCAAAATAGCATGGCTAAAGAAAGTTATCCCTACAAAATCATATAGTCTGGCTATGCTCTATCTTCACCACACAAAATATTTAAATCATGCACAACCCAGATGACAAGCCAAGCAATACATGAGCATGAGCCATGGATATAGCACTATAGGTGGGATAGAATGGTGGTTGTGGAGAAGACAAAAAGGAGAAGATAGTCTCACATCAACAAGGCGTATCAACGGGCATGGAGATGCCCATCAATAGATATCAATGTGAGTGAGTAGGGATTGCCATGCAACGGATGCACTAGAGCTATAAGTATATGAAAGCTCATAAAGAAACTAAGTGGGTGTGCATCCAACTTTCTTGCTCATGAAGACCTAGGCAATTTGAGGAAGCCCATCATTGGAATATACAAGCCAAGTTCTATAATGTAAAATTCCCACTAGTATATGAAAGTGATAACATGAGAGACTCTCTACTACGAAGATCATGGTGCTACTTTGAAGCAACAAGTGTGGTAAAAGGATAGTAACATTGTCCCTTCTATCTTTTTCTCACATTTTTTTATTTGGGCCTTTTCTCCTTTTTTATGGCCTATTTTCTTTCTCTTTTTTTTATTTGGGCTTCTTTGGCCTCTTTTATTTATTTTTCTTCCAGAGTCTCATCCCGAGTTGTGGGGGAATAATAGTCTCCATCATCATTTCCTCACTGGGACAATGCTCTAATAATGATGATCATCACACTTTTATTTTTCTTACAACTCCACAATTACAACTCGATACTTAGAACAAAATATGACTCTATTATGAATGCCTCCGGCGGTGTACCGGGATATGCAATATGACAATGATGGAGTGTGTCATAATAAACGGAACGGTGGAAAGTTGCATGGCAATATATCTCAGAATGGCTATGGAAATGCCATAATAGGTAGGTATGGTGGCTGTTTTGACGAAGGTATATGGTGGGTGTATGATACCGGCGAAAGGTGCGCGGTATTAGAGAGGCTAGCAAAGGTGGAAGGGTGAGAGTGCGTATAATCCATGGACTCAACATTAGTCATAAAGAACTCATATACTTATTGCAAATATCTACAAGTTATCAAAGCAAATTATTATGCGCATGCTACTAGGGGGATAGATTGGTAGGAAAAGACCATCGCTCGTCCCCGACCGCCACTCATAAGGAAGGCAATCAAAAAATATATCATGCTCCGACTTCATCACATAACGGTTCACCGTACGTGCATGCTACGGGAATCACCAACTTCAACACAAGTATTTCACAAATTCACAACTACTCAACTAGCACAACTTTAATATCACCATCTTTATATCTCAAAACAATTATCAAGTATCAACCTTATCATAGTATTCAACACACTCATAAGAAAGTTTTTATTATTAATCTTATATACCAAGCATATTAGGATTTTAAGCAAATTACCATGCTATTAAGACTCTCAAAATAATCTAAGTGAATCATGAGAGATCAATAGTTTCTATAAAACAAATCCACCACCGTGCTCTAAAAGATATAAGTGAAGTACTAGAGCAAAATTATATAACTCAAAAGATATAAGCGAAGCACACAGAGTATTCTAACAAATCTCAAATAATATATGGCTCTCTCCAAAGGTGTGTACATCCAGGATGATTGTGGTAAACTAACAATCAAAGAATCAAATAATACAAGACGCTCCAAGCAAAACACATATCATGTGGCGAATAAAAATATAGCTCCAAGTAAAGTTACCGATAGAAGTAGACGAAAGAGGGGATGCCTTCCGGGGCATCCCCAAGCTTTGGCTTTTAGGTGTCCTTAGATTATCTTGGGGGTGCCATGGGCATCCCCAAGCTTAGGCTCTTGCCACTCCTTGTTCCATAATCCATCAAATCTTTACCCAAAACTTGAAAACTTCACAACACAAAACTTAAAGTAGAAAATCTCGTGAGCTCCGTTAGCGAAAGAAAATAAAATACCACTTAAATGTACTGTAATGAACTCATTATTTATTTATATTGGTGTTATACCTACTGTATTCCAACTTCTCTATGGTTTATAAACTATTTTACTAGCCATAGATTCATCAAAATAAGCAAACAGCACACGAAAAACAGAATCTGTCAAAAACAGAACAGTCTGTAGTAATGTGTAGCTAGCGCAAGATCTGTAGCCCCAAAAATTCTAAAATAAATTTCTGGACGTGAGGAATTTATATATTAATCATATAAAAAAAGAATTAACTAAATATAACTCTCCAAATAAAAATGTCAGTAGTTCTCGTGAGCGCTAAAGTTTCTGTTTTTTACAGCAAGTTCAACAAGACTTTCCCCAAGTCTTCCCAACGGTTATACTTGGCACAAACAATAATTAAACAAAAAAACACAACCAAAACAGAGGCTAGATAAATTATTTATTACTAAACAGTAGCAAAAATCAAGGAATAAAAATAAAATTTGGTTGCCTCCTAACAAGCGCTATCGTTTAACGCCCCTAGCTAGGCATAACAAGCAAGAATAGAGCTAGGTATTGCCATCTTTGGTAGGCAATCCATAAGTGGCTCTCATAATAGATTCATAAGGTAATTTAATTTCCTTTCTAGTAAAGTGTTCCATGCCTTTCCTTAATGGAAATTGGAAGCTAATATTTCCTTCCTTCATATCTATAATTGCACCAATCGTTCTAAGGAAAGGTCTACCAAGAATAATAGGACATGAAGTATTGCAATCTATGTCAAGAACAATAAAATCTACGGGCACATAATTCCTATTTGCAACAATAAGAACATCATTAATTCTTCCCATAGGTTTCGTAATAGTGGAATCTTCAAGGTGCAAGTTTAGAGAGCAATCATCAAAATCACGGAAACCTAACAAATCACACAAAGTCATTGGAATCGTGGAAACGCTAGCACCCAAATCACATAAAGCATATCATTCATGATCTTTAATTTTAATTTTAATAGTTGGTTCCCACTCATCATAAAGTTTTCTAGGGATAGAAACTTCCAATTCAAGTTTTTCTTCATAAGATTGCATCAAGGCATCAACGATATGTTTAGTAAACGCTTTATTTTGACTATAAGCATGAGGAGAATTTAGCACGGATTGCAACAAGGAAATACAATCAATCAAAGAGCAATTTTCATAGTTAAATTCCTTGAAATCCATAATAGTGGGTTTAGCAACATCTAGGGTTTTAATTTCTTCAATCCCACTTTTATCAAATTTAGCATCAAGATCAACAAATTCTGAATTCTTGGAACGCCTTCTAGATAAAGGTGGATCATATTCAGTCCCATCATTATCAAGATTCATATTGCAAAACAAAGATTTAATAGGGGGCACATCAATAACTTTTAGATCTTCATCTTTATTTTCATAGCAATCCGGTTTAGCGGCCATCTTATTAACCATGGTAGCCTGCCTATCCGAAATTTCAGCTGTTAATTTCTCAAGATGAGAAATTTGGGATCTTAAACCATCGAATTCTTTAGACATATCATCAAGCTCTTTATTCATAAAACTCATAAAACTTTTCTGTTCTTTAAGCTCATTTCTAAAGAAACTATTATGTTCAAATTGCAAGACCATGAAACTCCTGACATTGCTTTCGATCTCTTCTAATCTTTTAAGGTGAAGGTCACCAAATTTAGGTAGAGCCATTGTGACAAGCAAGCAAACTAACACACACGCAAACAAAAAGCAAGCGGGCAAAAAGAGGCGAATAGAGAGAGAGGGCGAATAAAACGGCATGGGTGAAGTGGGGGGAGGGGAAAAGGAGAGGCAAATGGCAAATAATGTAATGCAGGAGATAAGGGTATGTGATGGGTACTTGGTATGTTGACTTTTGCGTAGACCTCCCCGGCAACGGCGCCAGAAATCCTTCTTGCTACCTCTTGAGCATTGCGTTGGTTTTCCCCGAAGAGGAAGGTATGATGCAGCAAAGTAGCATAAGTGTCATGGGTTTGTCACGGCAGATGTCCTAGAGAAAGGACTTAGTCGTGGAGCCATCGCGACGGGTTAGCTTGAAGGGGTTAAAGCGGACACAAGGACGGAAGGGAGTTTATACTAGTTCGGCCCCTTCAATGAAGGTAAAAGCCTACGTCTAGTTGTGATGGAATTGATGGGTGTTTTGATGACTAGGGAGCAAACAAGCTTCGCCTATGTCTCGAGTTGTTGTTTGTCCTTGAACCGCCGCCGGGTCGTCCCCTTATATACATGGGTGACGCCCGTCGGTTTACAGAGTCCCGATACCGGCTCATAGATGCGTCCGGTTCGGTCTCCACTATTCCTAACTTATAACACAAGTTACATACTGACGCCAGTTTATAGCTATAGGCCTTAAACCGATTATGGGCCTTTAGCCCTCATCTGCCCTCATGGGCTTTTAACATACTCAACTACTGATGAAGTTAACCCGGCCTGTCCTAGCCGGTTTACGCCCAGTAGTAATATCCCCAACATTAGGCCCCAAATTGATTTGAACAGGTTCATGTCAATCCTTAGCAAAAATCTTCATCTTCAACATCTTTTTGTATTTTGTTGAACCGCCGTGATGTCATCTTCTTTGCTCGCGGTAGACCGGTGTGACGTCACTGGTTATAAACAACCTTATCCTGTTAACAAGCCTGCGACAATTAAGGCCGCAGCTTCGTTTCCAAACTCGCGGCTCCTTGATTCTCGCGTCTGACATATCCCTTTCTTTATAAATAGGACCGAAGGGTCATTTCCTTTCTCTTTCCCTCCGACCCCTTCTGCTTCATCTTCCTCGCGTCGCCCAGCTTCGGAGCTCCGCCACTACCGTCGACCTCTGCATCAACCTTGGCCGCTGCATCAACCTGAGCACACCAGAGCATCGCGGCGACCTTCCGCTTCTTCCTCAGCTCTGGTAAATCTTCTATCCTTTCCCCCGCAGATCTGTTCTAGGGTTTCCTCGTTCGTCGAAGTTCATCGAGACTCTGGCGCTGTTCTTCCTTTGTTTCTTCTTTAGCCCATGAATAAAACTTCAAACCTGATGTATTCCCCGTAATGGCTTATCTTCTGTTACCAAAGCAAACCTTTATGCACATAAAACACTGATCTGGTCCCTTGTGAATTGCTTTGAGATCAACCTTTTAGGTCTAAATCCTTTTATTTTCCTGTCTTACGGTAGATCCAAAATTTCACTGCGACCTTATGAAATCTGTTTTTACCTTCCTTAGTCATTCTTGCCTTAGATCTGTATCCTCTTTACCACATAGGCGGTTTACCTTTGTAAAAGCAATCTATCATATATCATTAGTCCCCTTGTTGAACCGCCAGATGCTGTTGCTTCATAAAACTCCGGTTTAGATAGATCTGCTTCCGATTTAACATTGCACATATCAATGTACCTTGTAGATTTCATCATGGCCAAGCAAGTTTATGAGTGCAATTGGGTCCCTTCTCGCGTCACAGAGGATCAGTTGGACGATTTAGTCCTGATTGGCGCCTTGGGCAGCAAAGACACCATCCATTGGAGGGCTCCTGGCAAAGAATGCCCCCCCACACCTCGAGAAGGAGAGGTTGTTGTTTTCGTAGACCACTTAGCCCGGGGCTTTAGACCGTCCGGTTCTAAATTTTACCGGGATGTTCTAGCTGATTTCCAACTTCATCCGCAAGACACTGGCCCCAACTCTGTTACAAATATGTGCCACTTCCAAGTCCTCTATGAGGTGTTCTTTCAAGAGGAGCCCACAGTGGAATTATTCAGAGATCTTTTCCATCTAAACCGCCGTACTGAATTTACTGATGGCTCTAATACGGAGTTGGGTGGCATGGCGATTCAAAAAAGGAAAGAGGTCACATACCCTCACGCCAAGCTGCACAGTCCCCCAAGGAGTGGAATCAGACATGGTTCTACTGCAAAGACACCTCCCCTACTGGTGAGAATCCCTTGCCTGGCTTTCGTCCGGAGCGGCTCAGTAATACCCATCCTTTTCCTCAAAGATTGACTGCCCAGGAGAGAAGAAAATATGCTCCCCAGCTGTCAAAGCTCAGAGCCTTTATGGCCAACGGTTTAACAGGGGCTGACCTTGCTCGCTGTTGGATATCATGGAGCATACTGCCCCTTAGTCAGCGCTCCGGTTTGATGTGCGAATATACTGATAGTGTGGATGACCCACTGCGACATTCAAGACTCCAGCTCTCCGGTGAAGAAATCACAGAGGCTGTGTGTAAGATACTAAATGAACCGGAACACGTCTGCGCTAGAACCGGCCTGCTTCCCTTCTGTGCCACCAACAAACCGCCAGCTGTAAGACTTTGATTTTTCTCTTTGCTGAATCTGCTATTGATATGTCTGGTCATTGTTTTTAATATCAGTGTCTGCATAATCAGGGCGATGATCCATTTTAGAGCAAAAAGCTGCCGCAGGAGAAACCCGAGAAAACAGATAAACCGGAAAGAGCAACCCGGCAAAAAACTAAAGCTGTGAAGAAGACTGCCCACCGGAAAAGAACCACTGCATCTTCCAATCCGGCCCCTGATGACGAGGTGGATAAATCGGACTTTGAGGTAGAGCTTGACTCACTTGGTTTATTTTTCATGCATCTTATTGATGATGATATTTGTCAGGATGATGCCAAAGCCAGCCACGCGGGTGTTGCAGAGGTAATTATTCTCTCTTCCGATTCAGAAACTTTGCCTTCACAAAAAATCCGTCAGGCAAACTGGAAAGTTAAATTTTCTCATCCTCTTGCTTATTTGGATCCTAAATTTCTTATGAAGACTCAACAACACGAAGCTCGCTGCACCACCCGGCACAGCGGCCAGGTAGTTACCTCCGCCGGTTTACCGAATAGTCCGGTTCCGAAACGTCATTCCGAGATCTCTAATTCGCTTGTCAGTGCTTGTCCTAAAGCGGGCTACTTTCTTCAACCTCTTAATCCGTCTGACTCCGATTATCAGGCTATTTCCCACTCATCTTCTGGCGAGTCATCGGCTACTCAGCTCCCACCGCTCAAAACGGTGCTTGGGTAAGCTATATTTATTGTGATGTTTGCAGTATATTGCCTTAGGAAATATGCTGTATTTAATTTTGTTATTCTTCTCAGGGGCAAACCTAGGCCAAGCAAGAAGGCCCGCCTGGACAAAGCGGCCGAAGAAGATGTCATTCTTGAACCGGGCAAAACATCCAATCTTGAAGCGGCTATTCCTGAGGATATTCCCAATGATCCACCGCAGCCAGATGATGATCTTATTGCTGAAGAGATACCTACTGATACCTCAGGTCCTATCCATCAGCCCACAGGTTCCATCCGGATTGAACACTCCACCGGTCCCGCAAACCCTGCTGACAAGCTAACAGCTCCAGTGCAAACCGGCGGTACCAAGGATGATGAGGTTGTCATTACTGGTACTGGCCATACTGAGCCAAGCAACCCTGTCGCTTTATCCAAACATTCTGCCAAGGAAGAGTTTGCTGCTTTTGGCGAAGGCAAGTGGAACGCCGATCTGACGACTTACGCTGCTCTGAACGCCCAAGATATCCATTCCGGCTATCTGAACCGGCTGTATACCAGCCGTCACTATGAAGCCGGTCTGGTTAACATGATGAAAGATAAGTATGAGGTAACTTCCATATGCTCCTTCCTGCTTGTATGCTTTCATTCTTGCTGACTTTGCTAGCCCCTAAGGGCCGGTTTAAAATATTCTTTCAAACCGGGACTTAATAATATAAACCTTGATGCTTTGAAAATTTGCTGATGTAGCCCCCAAGGGCCGGTTCAACTTAATGTAGTTAGACCGGTACTTTAAATAATTGAAACTGCCGCATCAGAATACATATGATCAAATAGCCATTAGCCCCCAAGTGCCAAGTTGAATGCTTGTATTGATCTTGGGACTTTGTAAACATTTGAAAGATGAAGATCAAATACGCATTAGCCCCCAAGTGCTAAGCGCATAACTTGTTATGTGGTTGGTACTTGAATCCTTCTACCGATTTGTTGAAACATATATCTGTATGCCTGCAGGCGGAGCTGAAGGCGAAAGAAAACCAAGTCATCGGTCTGCAAGAAAACCTGAAAACCCAACAGGCTGAAACCTCCAAAGCAAAAGAGGAATTGGCCAGTGCCTTAAGCGCCATGGAACAACTTAAGGAGAACTTCAAGAAGAAACGGGCGGATTGGGCCACTGAGAAGTCCGCTTTGATCAAACGAGCAGAGGATGCCGAGGCCGCACTAAAACCAGTGACGGATGAACTGACCAGCATAAAGCGGCATGTTCATGCCATGACCACTGCTATCTTTGGTAAGTTAGCTTGCCTTCTGAATTGGTTTTGCCTTCTTACAGAGTCGCCGGTTTATTAATCCTTTATGGTATTTCAGGGACACGCATTGGTCACTTGGGGTCAGATGTACGGAAGAAATTGAAAGCCGCCTATACTTTGGTTGAACAATTGTATACTGGTGCCCAGCGGATCATCTGTACCGCGTCCCATAACAAACCGGCGCCCACTTTGATTCAAGACACTCTGATGAAATTGTCAGTGCTTCCTGCCCGAGTTGAAGAGCTAAAGAAATCTGCTGCTCGAACCGGTGCAATCAATGCTTTAATCCGAGCAAAAGCCTAGGTACCGGATTTTGATCCTATTGAAGCGGCTCAGGGCTATCCCAGCTTGAAGGAAGACGGGTCAGAATTTGGTGAAGCGGATTTGCGAGCAATAAACCGGGAGGTACGTCCGCTAGCTTGTCAACTGGCTGAGGAAGCAGACTTGTCTCATTATCAAGCCCAATATGATAGTCAGAACAAGCGAATAGCTGCACCAATCCATGAATCGGAAAATCTGATCCCTCCAATCCGTAAGCATACTTACGCTCCCGATATTGACCCGTCATCGCTAATCCATGATGAGGCTATTTTTCAAGCATTAATGGGAATAGACTGGACAACTGTGGATTTCCAGCCACTGGGTAGAGAAGCGGAAGCTGAAGCGGTGCAAGATGACCCACAACCATCAGGCCAGGCTGGTGGTCAAGCTTAAACCGGAAGCCGGTTTAAAAAACTTCCTCTCCTTTGTGAAAAACAATTATGTTATTATAGGCACCATGCTGCCTTGTAATAGGCTAGCTGATACCTTTGATGTTGATATGCCTTCGTGCATAACTTGTTCTTCCTGTGGTAATGAACTTTCCAAAATACTTTCTGAAATAAGAAATTCGTCAAGTGCCACCGCGGTTGTACCGTCAGGCGGAGTATGATGTCTGTATATATAAAATCAAAACATCCAAAACAAAAATTTAAGTATATGATCAAATTTTGAGATACATAATACCTGCCATCGTTGAGTGTGAAGTTGGCTTGGCCACCCTCGAAGCGGAGTTTTGCAAACCCACACTGTTGGAGGAAATAACAACTCCTGTATATATATATGATGCTGTTTATCATGTAAACCGTGCCGGGTTATAATAAACACCGTGTTACTCCATAAGAGGATGTTAACAGCAAGGATGGAACCGGACAAGTAGTCTCCGGATTGACGTGAACTGTGTTCCGTCAATTGATTGGTTAAAAAACTTTGTCGGTTTAAGAACACAATGAAAAGCAAAACCCCCCTTCAAAGAAAAGTATGAAGCAAAAGCAACGACAAAAACGTTTGCCAAAAATGATTTATTTAAGCTGATCAAATGGTGTTACCATGGCCAAACACGACCAAGCTCCCGTTAGGTATAACTATGGTTCTAGTCAGCCAGGTCCCCAAGTGATTCTTGTGGCATTTATGCCGACCAAATGGCGTGGTCATGGTTCGGGTTCGACCAAGCCCCCAAGTGATTCTGTGGCCTTAGGCCGATCAAGAGGCATGACTGGTTCAGACATGACCAAGTCCCCAAGTGATCTGGTGGCTCTCGCCTATCAAGAGGCATGGTATTGGTTCGGACACGACCAATCCTCCAAGTGATATAACATGATGCTTTTAGCAAAGCGAACTCAAGGGGTAAACCGGAGGCCGCTTTAGAGCAACTCCGTGTAACCTCACATGATGTAAAAGAACAGATACCCCGCTTTAGCTGAGGTTCCGGTTTATTATACTTAATCATAATATATACATTGTCATAATATGTACATAAGTATAGCCAATGGCTCAGGTGTAGTAAGGCCGAAGATGAGCTATATTCCATGGCCTGTTAGTCTCCTCCTCTGATGTGCGTGAGTCCTTATGCTCTCGAATATCGATCAGATAGTACGACCCGTTGTGCAGATTCTTGCTGACCACGAAAGGCCCCTCCCAAGGTGGGGATAGCTTATGCATATCAGTCTGATCTTGGATGAGCCGAAGCACCAAATCTCCTTCCTAAAAGGCTCTGGTTCTGACTCGGCGACTGTGATAACGACGAAGATCCTGCTGGTAAATCGCCGATCGGGCGGCTGCGATGTCACACTCTTCATCCAACCGGTCCAAAGCATCTTGCCGTGCTGTCTCATTGCCCGCTTCAATATAAGCCGTGACACGAGGTGAATCATGACGGATATCACTGGGAGAACCGCCTCCGCTCCATAAACCATGAAGAACGGTGTGTATCTTGTTGATCTGTTGGGTGTTGTATTAATGCTCCATAGCACAGATGGTAATTCTTCTACCCAACAACCTGGCGTTCTCTGCAAAGGAACCATGAGCCAGGGCTTAATGCCTCTCAAGATCTCTTGATTAGATCTTTCTGCTTGACCATTGGACTGTGGATGTGCCACTGATGAAACGTCGAGCCGGATGTGCTCTCGTTCGCAGAACTCCTTCATAGCACCTTTGGACAAATTGGTACCATTATCTGTGATAATACTGTGCGGAAAACCAAACCGGAAAATCACCTTTTTGATGAACTGAACCGCCGTGGCCGCATCACATTTGCTAACAGGTTCTGCCCCCACCCACTTTGTAAACTTGTCAACCGCCACCAGGAGGTGGGTCTTCTTATCTTTGGACCTTTTGAAAGGCCCAACCATATCCAGCCCCCAAGTCGCAAACGGCCAAGTAATTGGAATCATCCTCAATTCTTGAGCCGGTACATGAGCACGTCTTGAAAACCTTTGGCAACCATCACATCGTCTGACCAGATCCTCCGCGTCAGCATGAGCAGTTAACCAATAGAAACCATGGCGAAACGCTTTAGCCACCAGAGACTTTGAACCGGCGTGGTGACCGCAATCTCCTTCATGGATCTCACGCAAAATTTCACGGCCTTCTTCAGGAGACACGCAATGTTGAAAAGCTCCTGATACACTGCAATGATGCAACTCACCGTTGATGACAGCCATGGACTTGGATCGTCGGATTATCTGTCGGGCCAGAATCTCATCTTCTGGTAACTCGCTCCGGTTCTTGTACGCCAGGTAAGGAAGCGTCCAATCCGGAATAACATGAAGAACTGCCACCAATTGAGCCTCCAGATCAGGAATAGCCAAATCCTCTTCACAAGGGATCTTCACCGACGGATTGTGCAGCACATCCAGAAAAACATTAGGCGGGACCGGTTTGCGCTGAGAGCCCAGCCGGCTTAAAGCGTCCGCCGCTTCATTTTTCCGCCGGTCCACGTGGTCCACCTGATAGCCTCTGAAATAACCTGCAATAATATCCACCTCACGATGATATGTTGCCATGAGTGGGTCCTTGGAATCCCAAATGCCAGACACTTGCTGAGCCACAAGGTCCGAGTCACGGAAGCACTTAACTCGACTTAGATTCATCTCTTTAGCCATCCGGAGACCATGGAGCAAGGCTTCATACTCAGCTGCATTGTTAGTATAAGGGAACATTAAATGAAGAACATAACAAAACGTATCACCTCGTGGGGAAGTTAATACGACTCCAGCCCCCGAGCCTTCCAACTGCCTGGATCCGTCAAAATGGATGGTCCAATACGTATGATCCGGCTTTTCTTCACGTGCTTGCATTTCCGTCCAATCATTGATGAAATCAACAAGTGCTTGAGACTTAACCGCTGTTCGAGGCACATACTTCAAACCGTACTGCCCCAGCTCTATAGCCCACTTTGCAATCCGGCCAGTTGCTTCCCGGTTCTGGATGATATCTCCCAAAGGAGCAGAACTGACCACCGTAATTGGGTGCCCTTGGAAGTATTGCTTAAGCTTCCGGCTTGCCATAAAAACTCCGTACACCAGCTTCTGCCAATGCGGATACCTTTGCTTGGACTCAATGAGTACCTCGTTGATATAATAGACCGGATGTTGAACCAGATGCTCCTTACCTGTCTCCTTTCGCTCCACCACAATAGCCACGCTGACCGCATGAGCATTAGTAGCAACATATAGCAGTAACGGCTCCTTGTCAATGGGAGCGGCGAGCACAGGCGGATTGGCCAATTGCCGCTTTAAGTCCTCAAATGCTTCATCAGCAGCAGAACTCCAGACGAACTGATCCGTCTTCTTTAACATCTGATATAGAGGGATCGCCTTCTCCCCAAGGCGGCTGATAAACCGGCTTAACGCGGCAATCCGGCCTGCCAGGCGTTGAACATCATTGATACACTTCGGTTTAGCCTGGGAGGTGATGGCTGTGATTTTCTCCGGATTAGCCTCAATTCCCCAGTTGGACACCAGAAAACCCAATAACTTGCCCGCCGGTACACCAAAGACACACTTGTCCGGATTGAGCATCATCTTATACGTCCTTAGGTTATTAAAGGTTTCCTTCAAATCGTCAACCAGAGTCTCCTTCTCCCTGGATTTAACTACAATATCATCCACGTAAGCATGCACATTACGGCCAATCTGCTTGTGAAGACAATTTTGTACACACCGTTGATAAGTTGCCTGGGCACTTTTGAGCCCAAAGGGCATAGACACATAGCAGAAGGCTCCAAAGGGAGTTATGAATGCCGTCTTCTCCTGGTCCTTAACTGCCATTTTGATCTGATGATAGCCAGAATATGCATCCAAAAAAACTTAAACGCTCACAACCCACCATAGCATCAATGATTTGATCAATACGGGGGAGGTCAAAGGATCTGCTGGACAAGCCTTATTAAGATCTGTGTAATCCACACACATGCGCCAGGTACCGTTTTTCTTAAGGACCAGCACCGGATTGGCAAGCCACTCAGGGTGAAAAACTTCAACAATAAAGCCATCTGCTAAAAGCCTGGCTACCTCTTCTCCAATCGCCTTGCGTCTTTCTTCGTTAAACCGGCGGAGGAACTGTTTCACCGGTTTGTATTTAGGATCCACATTAAGGGTGTGCTCAGCGAGTTGCCTCGGTACACCTGGCATGTCAGAGGGCTTCCATGCAAAAATGTCCCGATTCTCACGGATGAACTCGATGAGCGCGCTTTCCTATTTCGGATCCAAGTTGGCACTGATGCTGAACTGCTTGGACGAATCGCCAGGTACGAAGTCAACAAACTTAGTTTCTGCTGCCGATTTGAACTTCAGGGCCGGATCATGCTCCGTAGTTGGCTTCTTCAACGGAGTCATGTCCGTCGGATCAACATTGTGTTTATAGTACTTCAACTCCTCGGTTGCACAAACCGACTCTGCATAAGCCGCATCTCCTTCCTCGCATTCCAAAGCGATTTTGCGGCTTCCGTGAACCATTATTGTCCCCTTGTGACCCGGCATCTTGAGCTGCAAATACACATAACAGGGCCGAGCCATAAACTTGGCGTATGCCGGTCGCCCAAACAGGGCATGATATGGACTTTGGATTTTCACCACTTCAAACGTCAATGTCTCTGACCTGGAATCAAGATCATCCCCAAAGGCCACTTCGAGAGCTATCTTACCAACGGGATATGCTGATCTGCCAGGCACTACACCGTGGAATACTATATTAGACGGTTTGAAATTCTTATCTGTTAGTCCCATATGATGGAAGGTCTCATAGTACAGGATGTTAATGCTGCTTCCTCCATCCATGGGCACCTTGGTGAACTTATAACCTCCCACCTGAGGCGCCACCACCAGAGCCAACTGACCCGGATTATCGACCTGGGGTGGGTGATCCTCTCTGCTCCATATGATTGGTTGTTCGGACCAACGTAGATAACGAGGTGTGGCCGGTTCAACAGAGTTGACTGCCTGTCTCTGAACCTTCCGGTCTCGCTTGTCCAAGCTAGTGGTAAAGACATGGTACTGCCCACTACTCAACTGCTTTGGGTTGCTCTGGTAACCTGACTGTTGCTATTGTTGGTTGTAACCACCCTGGTTGTTCTGACTATTTTGACCATTATGTCCGCCCGGATTACCATTAAATCCTGAACCGGAACTTCCTCCACCGTAACCCGGCCCGGACCCTGAGCCACCACCAGATCCGTGATCATACCGGAAATTATTAGAATTCTTGAACTCCTGCATAATAAAGCAATCCTTCCAAAGGTGGTTTGCTGGCTCCTCCTTCGTCCCTTGTCTTGGACAGGGCTGACTTAGCAGATAGTTCAGGCGGTTTGGGTTAGGGTTGGGTGCTCCACTACGATTTTTCGGCCTACCCTTGCGCCGCTGGCCATTGTCCTGTGAGTTGGTATTAGCCACAAAATCCATGTTACCATCCGCTTTATGCTTGCTTCCTCCGCCGTTGCCTACCCAGTGATGCTGCTGACCTTTGGAGCTGTCGTTCTTCTTCCCCTTCCCTGTCTTGTCATCATCAGATTCGGGATCCTTGGTACTATCAGAATCAGCATATTTTACCAAAGCGGCCATGAGGGTCCCCATGTCGGTGCAATGACGCTTCATCCGTCCCAATTTCAACTTCAGGGGCCCAAACCGGCAGTTGCCTTCTAGGGTTAATACTGCGGTGTCAGCGTTGATGCGGTCTGAGGAGTGCAACACTTGTGAAACCCGGCGCACCCAATGAGTCGTTGATTCTCCTTCCTCCTGGACGCATGCAGCTAAGTCCACTATCGACATAGGCTGTTTACAGGTATCCTTGAAATTGTTGATAAACCGGGCTCGTAATTGGGCCCATGAACTGATAGAATTAGCGGGCAAGCTTTTTAACCAAGTACGGGCCGTTCCTTCAAGCATCATGGTGAAGTATTTCGCACACGCCGTGTCATCCACATCAAGCATCTCCATGGTCATCTCATAGCTCTCTACCCATGTCTTTGGTGGTTGATCCGCCGTATAATTTGGTACCTTGCGTGGGCCTTTGAAATCCTTGGGAAGGCGCACGTTGCATAAAGCGGGGACGAGGCAAGGCACCCCCCAAAGAACTAGAAGTAACACCAGGTTCTATCGAAATGGTTGGACGAACCGGCGTGAGCTGCCGAGCCTAATGCTGTGCCGCTAACTCGGCCTCCCTGCGCGCTCGGGCCCAGTTCACCACTTCCTAAGCGTCATCAGCACCACCCGTCGGGTTGTTACCACGGGGTGCCCCACGTCGTTCATTACTCGACACTGCTGGTTCATCCATATGTCTACTATAGCTCTGGCTTGGACGGGGGGTCGAGTGGATCCGGTCGCGGCTGTACGAGTACGCTTCCTGTTGGGCCAAAGCTGTCCTTAGAAGTTCCTTGACCCATCGCGTCTCTACTGCATGCGGCGAGTCACCTTCAACTGGAATGGCCTCCAGCCGTGCAGCAGCGGCAACAAGATTGTCCATTGGGTTGGAATAATGGCCCGGAGGTGTTAAAGCATCCTGAGGTATAACGGTGTTTTGACGAGGCGGGTCCATCTGACGGGGCTGAACCGGCGCACCGGTCCCAGGGGCTTCTGCCCGGTTCCCCTCCAGCAGATTGCTGGCTCTTGGTCCTGGAGTGTTGAAAAGGTCTCTGGCCTCGAAAACCGGAGGTAAGCGGGATCGGTGCTTCCTCCCCATGACTTCATGCGACGCGCTCTGGTCCAACATAAGCCTGTAGGCCTGTGCATCTAAAGCGGCCCGCTTTGCGGCCATCCTGGTATCCTCAGCTGCCAGATCCGTCTTGGCCTGGGTGATTTGTTCCTTTACCTTTGCAATCTCCATGTTGTGAACATCCTGATCTGGCAGATTAACTTCCGCCATAAGCACAGCCAACGCATCAAACAGCTCTGATAGAACCTGAGCCGGCGGGCGCACAGGGCCTCCTGCCCCGGCAGCCGTCGCCGCTGCTGAACCGGAGATCGTCGCCATGGCTGTCGAAGAATGAAGCGCTGCTTGTGTTCCGGTCATGAATATTCCAAACCGGTTAGGTAGATCGGAGGGGTCCAGAATGCTGTCGCCATCGGAACAGCTCTCAATCCGGCCATCTTGTAGCTGATAAAGAGATTTGGTTTCTCCGGTCGAAGATTCATCACCGGAACAAACGACAGTCGCCCCGCGAAACTCCGATCCGTCCTCATAACTTCCTCCATGGATCACTCCCACGAAGGCACGCTTCATGGCCGGTTTAACCCGGGCGGATTGCGCACGCTGAGCCGTCTCGACGAGGTCGGTGCAAATGTCCGGCTCAGGGCCTGGTTCACCGATCTTGCCAACGAAAACATGAATGCTACCAAAGGGGACCCGGTACCCGTACTCAATTGAGCCGGCCTCTGGGCCCCAGCCTGCGTCGTCAATGTAGAGCTTGCCGCGACGACTCTTAGTCATCCGGCCTACAGCGTAGCCCTCGAGTCCTTCATAGCGGCCCTCCAAGAACCGGAAACCATCGTGCGATAGCCCCACGGTGGGCGCCAACTGTCGTGGGTTTGTCACGGCAGATGTCCTAGAGAAAGGACTTAGTCGTGGAGCCATCGCGACGGGTTAGCTTGAAGGGGTTAAAGCGGACACAAGGACGCAAGGGAGTTTATACTAGTTCGGCCCCTTCAATGAAGGTAAAAGCCTACGCCTAGTTGTGATGGAATTGATGGGTGTTTCGATGACTAGGGAGCAAACAAGCTTCGCCTATGTCTCGAGTTGTTGTCTGTCCTTGAACCGCCGCCGGGTCGTCCCCTTATATACATGGGTGACGCCCGTCGGTTTACAGAGTCCCGATACCGGCTCATAGATGCGTCCGGTTCGGTCTCCACTATTCCTAACTTATAACACAAGTTACATACCCACGCCGGTTTATAGCTATAGGCCTTAAACCGATTATGGGCCTTTAGCCCTCATCTGCCCTCATGGGCTTTTAACATACTCAACAACTGATGAAGTTAACCCGGCCTGTCCTGGCCGGTTTACGCCCAGTAGTAATATCCCCAACAATAAGTATTTCCCTTAGTTTTTGAGAACCAAGGTATCAATCCAGTAGGAGGCTACACGCGAGTCCCTCGCACCTGCACAAAACAAATAAATCCTCACAACCAACGTAAATAGGGGTTGTCAATCCCTATAGGGCACTTACGAGAGTGAGATCTGATAGATATGATAAGATAATATTTTTGGTATTTTTATGATAAAAGATGCAAAGTAAAATAAAGGCAAGTAAATAGCAAAGGAAATAACTAAGTAGTAGGCGATCAATATGATAAAGACAGACCCGGGGGCCATAGGTTTCACTAGTGGCTTCTCTCAAGAGCATAAGTATTCTACGGTGGGTGAACGAATTACTGCTGAGCAATTGACAGAATTGAGCATAGTTATGAGAATATCTAGGTATGATCATGTATATAGGCATCACATCCGAGACAAATAGACCGACTCCTGCCCGCATCTACTACTATTACTCCACTCATCGACCGCTATCCAGCATGCATCTAAAGTATTAAGTTAAAAATAGAGTAACGCCTTAAGCAAGATGACATGATGTAGAGGGATAGACTCATGCAATATGAAGAAAACCCATCTTGTTATCCTCGATGGAAACAATACAATACGTGCCTTGCTGCCCTTACTGTCACCGGGAAAGGACACCGCAAGATTGAACCCAAAGCTAAGCCCTTCTCCCATTGCAAGAAAGATCAATCTAGTAGGCCAAACCAAACTGATAATTCGAAGAGACTTACAAAGATAACCAATCATACATAAAAGATTTCAGAGAAGATTCAAATATTATTCATAGATAGACTTGATCATAAACCCACAATTCATCGGTCTCAACAAACACACCGCAAAAAGAAGATTACATCGAATAGTTCTCCACAAGAGAGGGGGAGAATGTTGTATTGAGATCCAAAAAGAGAGAAGAAGCCATATAGCTACTAACTATGGAGAGGCTATGGTGTTGATGTAGAAGCCCTCCGTGATCGATGCCCCCTCCGGCGGAGCTCCGGAACAGGCCCCAAGATGGGATCTCGTGGATACAGAAAGTTGCGGCGGTGGAATTAGGTTTTTGGCTCCGTATCTGATCGTTTGGGGGTACGTGGATATATATAGGAGGAAGGAGTACGTCAGTGGAGCAACAGGGGGCCCACGAGGGTGGAGGGCGCGCCTAGGGTAGGCAGGCGCGCCCCCTACCTCGTGGCCTCCTGTTTCTTTTCTTGACATAGGGTCCAAGTCTCTCTAGTCTTATTCGTTGAGAAAATCACGTTCCCGAAGGTTTCATTTAGTTTGGACTCCATTTGATATTCCTTTTCTTCAAAACCCTAAAACAGGCAAAAAACTGCAATTCTGGGCTGGGCCTCCGGTTAATAGGTTAGTCCCAAAAATAATATAAAAGTGAATAATAAAGCCCAACAATGTCCAAAACAGTAGATAATATAGCATGGAGCAATCAAAAATTATAGATACGTTGGAGACGTATCAATCAGCTCCGGCATGGTGGAGGAGGACGGCGGTGGATGGGGTGGCGGACGGCGGCGGACGGAGGAGGGTGGGCTGGAGAGGGTGTTTTGGCGCCCACGGAGTACGAATGGGGAAAAGGGAGGTAAAGAGTAAGGGGGCAACCATGTATTCAGGGCGCGCTTGTCTCAAATGCGAGTAAATTTACAAACTTAGCCCCAATTTCAAATTTCTACTACATCACAGCAACATTAGTCGGTTGGGGATAGGACGGTAATCTCGCATACACCGAATATTTGCCGACGAGAGTTTGTTTTTGGTGCCCACCATGTATGAATATGAATCGGGGAGGGAGTCGATTTCGGCCGAGGACACACTATGTTTTGGCGCCCACCGTGTATGAATCCAGGTGAGAGGCGGTTACGTCACATTTGGGTGAAATTACAAACCTACCCCTATCGAAACCTATAGAAATCCAGCAGATAGGCCTTGCGTGGCAGGGATAGGCACTAGTGATTTCCATCTCGCAGATTTTGCTTTCAGGTGGTTACTGCGACTTTCCCCACTTCGTTCAAATTTTGCAGAGTGCACGTTTACCGTGCCAACTCAATTCGAATCCCGTTTGTATTCCATTTTTTTCGGGTGGGATCCATTTTCAATTGGAATTACATTCTATATATATATATATCATTTTTATATATACTTTCAAAAGCACAACAAAGAATTCTGCTCCTTTATATGTATAATATGATTTACAAATACAACAATCTCGAAATCTTAAGGTTGAATTCGAAAAAAATTAACCAAATTATGTTCTACTAAAATGTATGGATCAGTAATATCTGCTTATTAAATAACATAGATGTGCGTGAATTCATATGAGTATGCATGTTTGATAGATCAATTTTGGTTTGAGTATGGATTACATGTATCATCATCTCGAATTCAAATATTTGAATCCCTTTTTTGTTCACTCCTTTCAGGCCCATCTCTCTCGCGTGCATGCTCCTTCAGGTAGCTATCACTCTCTTTTCTCCAGCTCACCCGCACGCTCACTTCATGTTTCTCCTATCCTCGCAAACATGGTCTCTCGACGTCTCCCTTGAGAAGTGTCACACTCTCCATATCATTTTACATTACACGGTTTTCATTATCTCTCACGTCTCTACTGTTCTCTGGTATCACTCGGTACCTAAGCTTTCTTTTTCACCGCCACACACACAGTCTCCACTCGTCTTTCACTTTGTCTTTCTCTCTATGGGATTTTCTCACACGTCCTATATGTCTCTACATATGACTCATACCACTAAAATTATTCTCTCTCTCTCTCCTGTGGACACAGCATTTGTTGCGGTCTCCTTTTCGTCTCCATCCCACACTGATATTATTCATTTGTTTACTGATCAAACAACCCTGACTACCGTCTCCTCTCTCTCTCACACAGACACACACATACACAACTCCTGCTTCCACTCCCCTTCCCGACTACCGTCTCTCTCTCACACACAAAACTCTCGCTTTCGCACCCCGACTCGTATTTCTCTCACAAACATTTATCGACTAGCTAGCCTCTAGATAGGTTTATACACCCGCACACTCGTGCTTCCACCATCGCATACATGTCTCTCTCCCGCTCCTTGTATCTATGTAGATTTTTCTTCCCTTCTTGTGACATGCCCTCTCGATCGTGCACACACACAATATCGCCTCATTTTAAGCTAATACCTATCGCACACACACTCCTTGTGTCTTTGTCACACATGCAGTCCGTCCTCCTCCACTCTCCCTCTCTCTCACACACACATGGGCTTTTTGCAACAACTAGCAAGATGCCCATGCGTTGCACGGAACATCAAGATGCATTTGTATGAGTAGTTTATCTTGTGGGGGAAAAGGATGAACGAGGGAAGGCCTTATTTGCAAATGTGGAGAGGGGTGTGGGTATCTTTTTGCAAAATTGCCATAGTTTCCTTCCTATCCGTCAGATATAGATCGGACAGCCTATATTGCAGGATGGCAGGCACACGATCATCACCGACAATGCTTTTTATAAGAGTAGGGATAAAAAATAGAGTTGGTGATGATGGTGGGCCTACCATCCTGCAATGCAGGTCGTCCGATTTATATCTGATGGATAGGAAGGAAAATATGGCAATTTACCCGCACTCTTCACCACATTTGCAGATAAGGCCTTCCCTCGTTCATCCCTTTCTCCCACAAGATCTTGATGTTCCGTGCAACGCACGGGCATCTTGCTAGTAAGAGTAGAAATTAGAAATATACCACTTCTCGGATCTTGAAACCAACAGCATTCCTCCCTTATCTCATCAAAACCGCTAAAGGAATATATTTTGAGTGAAACATAACATATTTTTAGTGATATACGTATTTCAAAACTAGACTTTCTTTCTATCAAATCGGTGAATATGTATTAATCTACTTTGATCATGTGGCAACGCATTGGCACATTGCTAGTAGTTATTATAATTTTTTGGACACCAGACAAACGGTGGAGTACATATACGAAGAGAAGAGGCGCACGCACACAGTCGGCCTCTCACTGTCTCGCACACATGAGTGTTACGTAAAGGCGATGTTAACAAATAAACCCTAAAACCCTAGGTGCACGATTGCTGCATTCGCGGGTACCGGGTATGTGGTGGAGCATGATACGTCTCCAACGTATCAATAATTTTTGATTGCTCCATGCCATATTATCTACTGTTTTGGACATTATTGGGCTTTATTATCCACTTTTATATTATTTTTGCGACTAACCTATTAACCGGAGGCCCAGCGCAGAATTGATGTTTTTGCCAGTTTTAGGGTTTCGAAGAAAAGGAATATCAAACGGAGTCCAAACGGAATGAAACCTTCGGGAACGTGATTTTCTCAACGAATAAGACCAGGGAGACTTAGACCCTACGTCAAGAAAGGAAACAGGAGGCCACGAGGTAGGGGGCGCGCCCACCCCCACCAGGCGCACCCTCCACCCTCATGGGCCCCCTGTTGCTCCACCGACGTACTCCTTCCTCCTATATATATCCACGTACCCCCAAATGATCAGAACAGGAGCCAAAACCCTAATTCCACTGCCGTAACTTTCTGTATCCACGAGATCCCATCTTGGGGCCTGTTTTGGAGCTCCGCCGGAGGGGGCATCGATCACGGAGGGCTTCTACATCAACACCATAGCCCCTCCGATGAAGTGTGAGTAGTTTACCTCAGACCTATGGGTCCATAGTTAGTAGCTAGATGGCTTCTTCTCTCTTTTCGGATCTCAATACAATGTTCTCCCCCTCTCTTGTGGAGATCTATCCGATGTAATCTTCTTTTTGCGGTGTGTTTGTTGAGACCGATGAATTGTGGGTTTATGATCAAGTCTATCTATGAATAATATTTGAATCTTCTCTGAATTCTTTTATGTATGATTTATTATCTTTGCAAGTCTTTTCGAATTATCAGTTTGGTTTGGCCTACTAGATTGATCTTTCTTGCAATGGGAGAAGTGCTTAGCTTTGGGTTCAATCTTGCAGTGTCCTTTCCCGGTGACAGTAAGGGCAGCAAGGCACGTATTGTATTGTTGCCATCGAGGATAACAAGATGGGGTTTTCTTCATATTGCATGAGTCTATCCCTCTACATCATGTCATCTTGCTTAAGGCATTACTCTGTTTTTAACTTAATACTCTAGATGCATGCTGGATAGTGGTCGATGAGTGGAGTAATAGTAGTAGATGCAGGCAGGAGTCGGTCTACTTGTGTCGGACGTGATGCCTATATACATGATCATACCTAGATATTCTCATAACTATGCTCAATTCTGTCAATTGCTCAATAGTAATTTGTTCACCCACCGTAGAATACTTATGCTCTTGAGAGAAGCCACTAGTGAAACCTATGGCCCCCGGGTCTATCTTTATCATATTGATCTCCTACTACTTAGTTATTTCCTTTGCTATTTACTTTGCCTTTATTTTACTTTGCATCTTTTACCATAAAAATACCAAAAATATTATCTTATCATATCTATCAGATCTCACTCTCGTAAGTGGCCCTATAGGGATTGATAACCCCTATTTGTGTTGGTTGCGATGATTTATTTGTTTTGTGCAGGTGCGAGGGACTCACGCGTAGCCTCCTACTGGATTGATACCTTGGTTCTCAAAAACTGAGGGAAATACTTACGCTACTTTGCTGCATCATCCCTTCCTCTTCGGGGAAAACCAACGCAGTGCTCAAGAGGTAGCAAGAAGGATTTCTGGCGCCGTTGCCAGGGAGGTCTACACAAAAGTCAACATACCAAGTACCCATCACACACCCTTATCTCCCGCATTACATTATTTGCCATTTGCCTCTCCTTTTCCTCTCCCCCACTTCACCCTTGCTGTTTTATTCACCCTCTCTCTCTATCCTCCCTCTCTATTTGCCTCTTTTTCCCGCTTGCTTTTTGTTTGCTTGTGTGTTAGTTTGTTTGCTTGTCATTATGTCTAGTCCTTTACCTTCTTCCTCTATGTCTGAAATTGGGGAAACTATTGTTGATAATAATTCTGATGCTCCTACTAAAGAACCCACTATCTCGCATATAAAAAGATTCTGTGTTGGTAGTGGTAATATTATTGGAAAAGGAGTTATTCAAGATTTCTTTACTTGTGCCGGTGCTTTGCCTACTATGGGTAGTTCTATTCTTCATAGAACTAGTAGTCTTGCGGACTCTATTGCCATGCATCCTTCTATACAAAGGATTTTCCTGGAATTTTCTAATATTGAGCATTCTTCTGTTAAGCGTGCCGCTACTATCTTTTTGGCTCATGAGTTTAGATTCATAATAAAAGAGGCCAAAGAAATCTTTGCACATTATAGGGTGGACACTTGCCGTCCTCCCATAGAGGCTATCATCTTTGATCAAGAAGAAATAATGCGCTTTCAATCTCTAGATTATGTTGCTTTTAATGAAAATCTTAGAAAAAGGGTTCCTACCAATGTTTTAGTTGGTAGAATTTCTGAACTTAATGACGGTTTGGCTATTAGAAATAATGAACTAGGATATTCTCTTGAATATAGGCTCACAAAGTTCTGTCAAAAGAATGCTTATAATGATGAATTGGTTGTGCAATATGATGGACCAAAGGAGGAACCTATACCTCCCAAGGTTGATATTGGGGACTTTTGTCCCATTAAATTTAGCCCTTTTGATTACTTTTGCTTGCCTCAAAGAAAACTAGCTGCCAAACATAGAGAATATGAAATGAGTTTTAATAATTTATCTTACTATTATGGCAATACCTAGATCTATTCTTGCTTGTCATGCCTAGCTAGGGGCGTTAAACGATAGCGCTTGTTGGGAGGCAACCCAATTTTATTTTTATTCCTTGCTTTTTGCTCCTGTTTAGTAATAAATAATTTATCTAGCCTCTGTTTTGGTTGTGTTTTTTTTGTTTAATTAGTTTTTGTGCCAAGTAGAACCGTTGGGAAGACTTGGGGAAAGTCTTGTTGAACTTGCTGTAAAAAACAGAAACTTTAGCGCTCACGAGAACTGCTGTCATTTTTATTTGGAGAGTGATATTTCGTTAATTATTTCTGCAGATGATTAATACATAAATTCCTCATGTCCAGCAATTTATTTTAGAATTTTTGGGGTTCCAGATCTTGCGCTAGATACAGATTACTACAGACTGTTCTGTTTTTAACAGATTCTGTTTTTCGTGTGTTGTTTGCTTATTTTGATGAATCTATGGCTAGTAAAATAGTTTATAAACCATAGAGAAGTTGGAATACAGTAGGTATAACACCAATATAAATAAATAATGAGTTCATTACAGTACATTTAAGTGGTATTTTATTTTCTTTCGCTAACGGAGCTCACGAGATTTTCTACTTTAAGTTTTGTGTTGTGAAGTTTTCAAGTTTTGGGTAAAGATTTGATGGATTATGGAACAAGGAGTGGCAAGAGCCTAATCTTGGGGATGCCCATGGCACCCCCAAGATAATCTAAGGACACCTAAAAGCCAAAGCTTGGGGATGCCCCGGAAGGCATCCCCTCTTTCGTCTACTTCTATCGGTAGCTTTACTTGGAGCTATATTTTTATTCGCCACATGATATGTGCTTTGCTTGGAGCGTCTTGTATTATTTGAGTCTTTGCTTGTTAGTTTACCACAATAATCCTTGCTGTACACACCTTTTGAGAGCTCCATACATGATTTGGAATTTGTTAGAATACTCTATGTGCTTCGCTTATATCTTTTGAGTCATATAATTTTGCTCTAGTACTTCACTTATATCTTTTAGAGCACGGTGTGGATTTGTTTTATAGAAACTATTGATCTCTCATGCTTCACTTAGATTATTTTGAGAGTCTTAATAGCATGGTAATTTGCTTAAAATCCTAATATGCTAGGTATTCAAGAATAATAATAAAAAATCTTATCAGTGTGTTGAATACTATGATAAGTTTGATACTTGATAATTGTTTTGAGATATAAAGATGGTGATATTAAAGTCATGCTATATGAGTAGTTGTGAATTTGAGAAATAATTGTGTTGAAGTTTGTGATTCCCGTAGCATGCACGTATGGTGAACCGTTATGTGCTAAAGTCGGAGCATGATTTATTTTTTGATTGCTTTCCTTATGAGTGGCGGTCGGGGACGAGCGATGGTCTTTTCCTACCAATCTATCCCCCTTGGAGCATGCGCGTAATATTTGCTTTGATAACTTGTAGATTTTTGCAATAAGTATATGAGTTCTTTATGACTAATGTTGAGTCCATGGATTATACACACTCTCATCCTTCCACCTTTGCTAGCCTCTCTAATACCGCGCACCTTTCGTCGGTATCATACACCCACCATATACCTTCCTCAAAACAGCCACCATACCTACATATTAAGGAATTTCCATAGTCATTCCGATATATATTGCCATGCAACTTTCCACCGTTCCGTTTATTATGACACACTCCATCATTGTCATATTGCATATCCCGGTACACCGCCGGAGGCATTCACATAGAGTCATATTTTGTTCTAAGTATCGAGTTGTAATTGTTGAGTTGTAAGAAAAATAAAAGTGTGATGATCATCATTATTACAGCATTGTCCCAGTGAGGAAAGGATGATGGAGACTATGATTCCCCCACAAGTCGGGATGAGACTCCGGACGAAAAATAAATAGAAGAGGCCAAAGAAGCCCAAATAAAAAAAGAAAGAAAAGAGGCCATAAAAAAGAGAGAAGGCCCAAATAAAAAAATGAATGAGAGAAAAAGAGAGAAGGGACAATGTTACTATCCTTTTACCACACTTGTGCTTCAAAGTAGCACCATGATCTTCATAATAGAGAGTCTCTCATGTTATCACTTTCATATACTAGTGGGAATCTATCATTATAGAACTTGGCTTGTATATTCCAATGATGGGCTTCCTCAAATTGCCCTAGGTCTTCATGAGCAAGCAAGTTGGATGCACACCCACTTAGTTTCTTTTTGAGCTTTCATATACTTATAGCTCTAGTGCATCCATTGCATGGCAATCCCTACTAATTCACATTGATATCTATTGATGGGCATCTCCATAGCCCGTTGATATGCCTAGTTATGTGAGACTATCTTCTCCCTTTTTGTCTTCTCCACAACCACCACTCTATTCCACCTATAGTGTTATATCCATGGCTCACGCTCATGTATTGCGTGAAGATTGCAAAAGTTTTGAGAATGTCAAAAGTATGAAACAATTGCTTAGCTTGTCATCGGGGTTGTGCATGATTTAAATATTTTGTGTGGTGAAGATAGAGCATAGCCAGACTATATGATTTTGTAGGGATAACTTTCTTTAGCCATGTTATTTTGAGAAGACATAATTGCTTTGTTAGTATGCTTGAAGTATTATTATTTTTATGTCAATATGAACTTTTGTCTTGAAACTTTCGGATCAGAATATTCATACCACAATTAAGAAGAATTACATTAAAATTATGCCAAGTAGCACTCCGCATCAAAAATTCTGTTTTATCATTTACCTACTCGACGACGAGCAGGAATTAAGCTTGGGGATGCTTGATACGTCTCCAACATATCTATAATTTTTGATTGCTCCATGCTATATTATCTACTGTTTAGGACATTATTGGGATTTATTATTCACTTTTATATTATTTTTTGGACTAACCTATTAACCGGAGGCCCAGCCCAGAATTGCTGTTTTTGCCTGTTTTAGGGTTTCGAATAAAAGGAATATCAAACGGAGTCCAAACGGAATGAAACCTTCGGGAACGTGATTTTCTCAACGAATAAGACCAGAGAGACTGGGACCCTACGTCAAGAAAGGAAACAGGAGGCCACGAGGTAGGGGGGAGCGCCCACCCCCACCAGGCACGCCCTCCACCCTCGTGGGCCCCCTGTTGCTCCACCGACGTACTCCTTCCTCCTATATATATCCACATACCCCCAAACGATCAGAACAGGAGCCAAAACCCTAATTCCACCGCTGTAACTTTCTGTATCCACGAGATCCCATCTTGGGGCCTGTTCCGGAGCTCCGCCGGAGGGGGCATCGATCACGGAGGGCTTCTACATCAACACCATAGCCCCTCCGATGAATTGTGAGTAGTTTACCTCAGACCTATGGGTCCATAGTTAGTAGCTAGATGGATTCTTCTCTCTTTTTGGATCTCAATAAAATGTTCTCCCCCTCTCTTGTGGAGATCTATTCGATGTAATCTTCTTTTTGCGATGTGTTTGTTGAGAACGATGAATTGTGGGTTTATGATCAAGTCTATCTATGAATAATATTTGAATCTTCTCTGAATTCTTTTATGTATGATTGATTATCTTTGCAAGTCTCTTCGAATTATCAGTTTGGTTTGGCTTACTAGATTGATCTTTCTTGCAATCGTAGAAGTGCGTAGCTTTGGGTTCAATCTTGCGGTGTCCTTTCCCGGTGACAGTAAGGGCAGCAAGGCACGTATTGTATTGTTGCCATCAAGGATAACAAGATGGGGTTTTCTTCATATTGCATGAGTCTATCCCTCTACATCATGTCATCTTGCTTAAGGCGTTACTCTGTTTTTAACTTAATACTCTGGATGCATGCTGGATAGCGGTCGATGAGTGGAGTAATAGTAGTAGATGCAGGCAAGAGTCGGTCTACTTGTCTCAGATGTGATGCCTATATACATGATCATACCTAGATATTCTCATAACTATGCTCAATTCTGTCAATTGCTCAATAGTAATTTGTTCACCCACCGTAGAATACTTATGCTCTTGAGAGAAGCTACTGGTGAAACCTATGGCCGCGGGTCTATCTTTATCATATTGATCTCCTACTACTTAGTTATTTCCTTTGCTATTTAATTTGCCTTTATTTTACTTTGCATATTTTATCATAAAAATACCAGAAATATTATATTATCATATCTATCAGATCTCACTCTCGTAAGTGGCCCTATAGGGATTGACAACCCCTATTTGCGTTGGTTGCGAGGATTTATTTGTTTTGTGCAGGTGCGAGGGACTCGCGCGTAGCCTCCTACTGGATTGATACCTTGGTTCTCAAAAACTGAGGGAAATACTTACGCTACTTTGCTGCATCATCCCTTCCTCTTCGGGAAAACCAACGCAGTGCTCAAGAGGTAGCAGAGCACCTTTGTAGGAATAGTCAGCTCGCGTGATAATTTGATCCATGGGAGTTGATGGTCGGGACCACAGGTGAATGACTTGGAGCGCGGTGGCTCGCTAGTTGCCACAGATCGAGTAGCCACATTTAAAATATCGTTTGTTAGCGGGGTTAAGAGTTCCGATTTTCAATGGCGTGTTATAAGTAGTAAGTAGTTTTTAGAACGATTGGTATGGAGCGAAAATGGAATTCATAGTACTACGTACCTCCTTGGCGTATGGTTGTATGGTTTTTTTTGCGGTGGAGGTTGTATGGGTTTATGTTGCGAGATGTTGAACCTGGTAGTTCTAGGGCAAATACTATGGTTTAGATTTAGATGCTGGTTTTCAGTAATGAAAATCGGAAGGGGAAACCCTTCTTTGATTAAAAAAACTACTACCTCCATTCTGGTTTACTAGTCCCCATCGTACTTTGCGTCAAAGTTTGTCCATGAATTTTCCTTTTAAAATGTGAATGGAAAACGAGATTTTGTTATACCCAAACAAAAAGGACTGGAGGGAGTGATTGCTCTGACACGGACGTGACCTCTCATAGCGCAGGCATTGAACCGGCGCGCCGGCCAAGAGGGCCGCACTCGTTGCAGGCCTGGCTGAGCACGCCTCCTCGCCGCGTGCAACCAGCTTAAGACTGCCCCGCCTGCCTTCATTGAATCCGCACGTGTGCCGGAAACACGTCCTTCCGTGAGCCGGAAGGCATTTTAGAACACAAAAAATGACTAAAATATAATTAATTTACGCATGGTCTTAACTTGTTGTGCTCGCACTGGTAGCAGGAACTAGTAGAGGATTTTCTTTATTTATAACTCTCCTCACATTTTTTGGCTTTGAAGTGAATCATGGTTGTGGACATTATGTATGAATGTGCAGATATCTGTGAACATGAGTTTGATGTGGAAGTTGAACTTGGAATGTCGGGCGTGCGCGTGAACTATACCATGTCCAATGCTTCGTCTGTTATTGTTTGGAAAGTAATTGTTGTTATTACATGACCCGGAGAAAAAATGTGCCACATCAGTAGATGCACGGACATCACAATAGGCATGTTGACTAGATAAACATTTGAACCTAGCTATTATGAAGGAAATTTTGTATTGAGAACAGTTTTAGATAGCAGGAGACGCTTAGCCTGCTCTGCCTCTACTAGCTTATTTCTGGCTTCTTCCATCTCTTCTTTGGCTTGGGTGAAGAGAGCATCTGATTGCTCTTTTCGCTTCTTCAGGAACTCAGCTACATTCTCAAGGGCTGCTGCACGCTTTCTTTCAGCCTTTACTAATGCCACGAGGACACGAACAGCTGACGACTCCACCTGGCTTGTGTGTAATCCAGCATCATCTGGGAATTTGCACCTTGTGTCTAATCCAGCATCATTAGGGAACTGGCACCTTGTGTGTAATCCAGCCTCATTTTGGAAACATGACCTCGAGGTTGACCATACTTCCCTCCTTGCAGGAACTGCATCCTGACATGAAGTTACTTCTTTTTTAGATCAATACTCAGAGCAACCTAGATCCATTTAGTAGAAGCAAGATAAACACAACTCGGAGAAATGAATTCAAAAGGAAAATAAAAATAAAAACAGACTACAAGGTGAGAACACCCACTTCCTACATCAAGCTAAAAACGAAAGCATTAGGACGATTAAGACTCTTCTTATTACACATTGAAGAACACCACGCTTAAGAGAAACATAAACTACAACATATACACATCGAAGAAGACGAGGCTACATGAAAGTAATTGAAAGGGTGTTACTTACCAAAGCTCGGTTTACAGGTTTGGTGCAGCTCCTCTTTAACTTGCCACGCTCCTTGAAGATGTCCCGAATATACCATGTTTGGTCTTCATTGCTCCTCTGCATGTTCGCACTCATGGTTTTAAAATCTAAACATGGCAATAAAAATATACTACTAGTAATACTCGCGCATCTTGTGGGCAACATTAAAGCACTCGCCTGCCATGTTAGAGCATCTCCAACAGAATCGCAACGTGCGGCGCTTTAAAAATCTCAACATGCTATCTCTACTCTCTTCTCTACTATTATATTCATTTTATATTTAGTATTTAATATTTATCTCTACTTCCTTTACTGTCTACTTTTTTTCTCTATACTTTTTTTCTTGCAATATAGGTCGTCCGATTTATATCTGACAGATAGGAAGGAAACAAATGGGAATTTTGCAAAAAGATACCCATACCCCTCTCCATATTTGCAAATAAGGCCTTCCCTCGTTCATCATTTTCTCCCACAAGATAAACTACTCATACAAATGCACCTTGATGCGTGCAACGCATGGGCATCTTGCTAGTTCTAAAAACCTTTCCATCATTTTCCACACTACTGGTTGCAGATGAAAAACCTACCCAAGCATAGCGCGATACAAGAGCGACGCACAATTACAAGCTGATATTTTGTTGGATAATGGAGGCTATAACCAATTACTTTTACGGGAACAATAGCACCCAGGAAATTTGAAGGGTAGGTATGAACAAAATTGGAACTGCACATGTACTGCTAAGTGATTCAATACACACATTACCAATCGAGGAGGAGAACGATGGTCGCGGCGGCCTCTGTGAGTCATGGTCGGCAACGGGAGTTAGTTCATTGTCCATGACGGTGGTACTTCTGCGCTTGGCGTCGGCTTCCGGGAAGCAGATCCGAGACCGTGGAAGACAATGCTGGGGAAGACGCTCCGTGTACGACAACGACGGTGGACCGACTCCAATGCGGCGTAGGAGGTCATCGATGAGGTAGATGCGCTACGGTGGACGAGTGTGCCGATGTAAAGGGGAGGAGCTTGAAGGCTGCGGTGCCATGGAGAAGTCTATTTTGCGGTGGGGATAGAAAATGGGGAGTACTCAGGTGTACTACTCTGGGTGCCGGGGTGGGGTTGGCTAGGTAAGGTGAACCTGAAGTTACGAAAACAGCCCCCTACCAAGCGTCATCCGTAGGCATGTTCCAAAGGCTATGATGGTAACTTCCCACTGCTCGAATCAGGGTCGCGGGAGATTTTCCCGCCGACCTCAAAATTTTGTGACACTGGACTCCCCGTGTGGCGTGTTGAGTGATTCGGCTAAGTAACTAGCGAGTAGTAGTAGTAAACTCTGCATATTAGGTTTGACCAAAGTCAAAGTTCCTAAAGTTTGACCAATTTTATAGAAAAATATAAACATTTACCATAACAAATATGTATGATGTGAAAGTAGATTCATTGTTTGACCAATTTTATAGAAAAATATAAACATTTACCATAACAAATATGTATGATGTGAAAGTACATTCAATAATGAATCTAATGGTATTTATTTGTTATTGTATATGTTAATATTTTTTGTTATGAGCTTTCTGAGAGTTTACAAAACTTGACTTTAACCAATGCTAATACGCGGACTTAAATAAAAACGGAGGGAGTACACATTTGTTTTCTTAGTTTGTAGTGAACTAATCATTTGTTGAAATTGTGAAATAAATATATTAGGCTATTGACTTCGAATGTAATGGTCTATACAATTCAATAGTTACAATCATTGTCGAATCCCAAGATGTATACAAGGTCTATAGTACTTCACAACATGCTCAAACTCACATAATCCCAGTCAAATGAGAATCTAAATGCATTTCATAGTTATTACTTTGTAGGATGCAACAAAAACAACCATAACTCTACATCAGCCATTATAGAAGCAACATTTTGACATATCCCAATGTGTGAATGAAACGTGCAGACAGAGCTTTTGAAGATGGAGCAGATAGGGCAGGAAAGATTGTATGTATGTGGACAAGAGATTAGGAGACAAACCTAACGAGACAGAGAGAGATATAGAGAGAGAAAGAGAGAGGAAGAAGTTAGGTCTGTGAGAAAGATGGATACATGTAATATACATGAGATGCGTGTGCATCTGGATTCTGTATACGTGGAAGGAGAAGAGACAACATGTTTGATGAGAGAGCTGGAAAAACATGGAAGAGAGGGGAAGGATCTCGTGGGTTGAGGAATTGACAATTTTGTGCGGGGGAGAGAGGGATTGGTAATTTTGTGCAAGAGAGAGAGAGGGTGGGGGGAGGAGTCAGTCAGTCGTCGTCACATCACCCTGCTTCCAAATGACCCCACATTCTCTAGCGCGTGTGGTCGCCGTCTTCGATCTGCTCGATGCCCTCTTTGAAGATTGAGGTGTTGTGCATGTTGGGGTGCAAAGAAGCACAAGCGAGAGTAGTCGCCGTATAACCTTGGATGGGGATGAATTGTGTGCTCGGGGGAGTGTGTGTGTGTGTGTGTGTTGTGCTGCGTGTGTCTCTCTGTGTGTGTGTGTGTGTGCCAGATATTGAGAGAAAACAAACCTAAGGAGAGAAATGGGTATTCACGAAGAGATTGTGCGGGCCTTCAGATGGGCAGGGGCCGGGTGAGGGTGTCAAAATGTGCGCGTTGATGCATGTGTTGCATGCGACCGTGCGAGGGACAGACGAATCGAAAGAGATGGTTGTTGTGTTACGGATGCTCCTCTCTCTGTCTCTGTCTCCCTCTCTCTCTCTCTCAAACACACCCACACACACAAGTAAACTAGAAGACCGTTCTCTTATGTATACACAACGTATCGGCATCTGTCTATGTCTCACTCATGCATGATCATTTGCACATTCACACCTCTCTATGTCTGTATCACACGCACACCGTCTCCACATTGCCCTTCTGCCACAACACACATATGGACACATACACACGTTATCTCTCAGTCAGACACACAAAATCAATATTAAAAAAACTAGGGCGCACCTAAAACGTCCAAATCCAAATAAACACGAACTGGAGCTAAATTCAAATATATGGAAATATTGCAGCGTCAAGAACTTTTACAGGAAAAAAAGTTGAGTAATATTCGAGGATTGTTTTCACACACACAAAAAGGTTCGGTGGATGTCCTTCGAGCGCGACACGGTGACGCACCGTTCGATCGACCGCGCGGCCGCGGTTCACGCGCTTGCAGAGGATTCCGTATCGTGGTTGTGGTACTAACTAATAAAAGCGCTGCCTAAGTCTAATTTTTACGTGTACTAGTATGGTTTTCTTTTAAGTTTGACCAACCATATATATAAAACTAAAATAAGCTCCCACACGCGCACTCATCAATATGCCACCGCCGCCGTTGCGCATGCTGGCGCCAGCCTGCTCTGGCCAACAATTTCTCGCCCATCACCGCCGTGTCGCCGCCATCCCTGTGCCATGAAGCCAAAGGCTCGCCCACTCACGTCGTCTGCAGTCCCTCCTCACGATGCCGCCGCGCTGCCAAGCACGCGAGAAGCTAGTGGAGCCGCATCTATGCATGCAGCGTACGAAGAGGAGGACGAGCGCGTGCTCCAGCACACCGGCGAGGAGGAACTAGCGTGTCATTGTCGTCTCCGCCCGCGCGGAGGAGGCACGCATGATGGCTGTCGCGGCGGAAGCCGGTCGCGCGTGCGTCGAGCCCGCAAACCGGGTGCGGACGCGGAATCTACCTTCGAGACCTTGAATGTCACGTGGATCCTACAATCTGAAGGAGCAATTTGGGTCAGTCGACTCATGTAAGTCGTTTGATGCAACATGGATGGCTAGAAGGGCTTCTTCCACCTCTTCTGTCGTCTTCTTCCTTCGCTCCGCCGAACTTCTTTCACAAATCGACTGACCTGAATTATACTGCTAGTACGAACGTATTAAGTACAGTAGGAAAACGAAGATACGAGCAGTAGTACCAACTGCAAGAAGAACAGTAGTAAGACATAGTACTAGTACTACTTTACGTACTAAAGAGTTCAAATAACGAGAAAGAACATAAACATAGTTCTGCCGGGGCCTCAGCACAACACACCCTTGAAAATAAACTAAGCAACTAGTCTTCTTGACACTGCAGTAGAACCAGCATGAGCGACGGCACTGCCACCTACTCGGAGTTCGAGTCCACGTCCTCGACTTCGTCCTCGTCCCTCTTCCTCTTCCTCTTCGCCGATGCTTTTTTGCTTGAACCAGACACTGGGCTCTGCTTCTTCATCCAACCCTTGTAGATATTTAAACAAAGGTAGGCATCCATTGCTATGTACAGGATGTGATCTTCATCTAATGTCTTCGACTCCCATGCATGATGAAACTTGTGATGAGGTTTCTTCAGTTTAGCGTACGAAGGATCAATCATGGCTGCTGCCAGGGTCAGCATTGAAGGTTGAGAGGAGGACACCAGGCTTGCCTTCTGCAGATCGAAGGGCTGGTCTACAACGAGACCTATCCGACGCAGGACATCCCTGTCGTTCTTAAAGCCTACAGTAACGAATTTCACTCTTTTGTCCTTGAGGAAGTTCTTAAAATCCTGGCACTCAACGTCGGCATGGCATATGTGGTAGACCAAGCAAACGTTATGTACGCAAACCTGGATCACGGCGGGCTTCTTCCTCTCTTCGTCCTTTAGATCCTTCTCTCGTCCTAGGATTGTGGTGTACTCAACATCTAGCTCAGCGACCCACTCATCCGTTGAACTGTTGAACATGCGTAGGAAGCGAGCAAGCCATGCTTTCACCGTCTTGGATCCACGTGTGTAGATGACGATGAACTGATGGCCGGTGATGGCTCTAACCTGGTACTCAGCGGCGACCATGGAGATTTGGGAGTCCATGGATTTTGGAGGAGGGTTAGGAGAAGTTGAACTGTTGTACCCCGCAAAAAAAACTGGGAGCGAACTAATGTGAAAGGACGGAACGACTGGGAGCGAACTGTTGTAAGGTAGAAAATGGGGACGAGTAGGGCGTGCGAATGACGTGGGGTTGCTGGCTTGCCCGGTGGATAAACGGCTGCAAGCCCCCAAAGAGTTCTCGAGAACTATGCGGGACCCACTAGATGTCATGTCTACTAGACCCATATAGTAGGCCTGACGGTATAGCTTCTGCCTGTTCGCACGCCATGCCGGCGCGTGGATGTAACTTCACTTAATTCCGTCAAATGTCGCGCCTCCCACGACCTTCGCCTTCCTCGCGCGATCGCGCCCTTTGAGACTCCGACCGGCTATAAATGAGAAATTTTTTTGCCTTTTTTTAGACAAGCATTTTTTTGCCTACTCCGCATGCATGATACTCCCTCTGGTCCTTTTTACTCCCGTCAAACGTTTGCAAAGTGTTTGACCAAATTTATACCTTTTTTGAACACCACCTTATATTAATTAACCAGCCACACCAGTACACTCATTCGATACAATATTCACCACACAGGGCGGTACATTATTTACAAGAATACCATCTAATCTATTGTCAAAGCTATACTTAGCGATTAAGTGTGCCACCTTATTGGTCGAACGGCTAATCTTTGACAATTGAAGATTGTTGATCAACTTCAAGATGCTCAACGCTTTCATCTTCAGGTCACGCATAGCAGACCTGTCATAGTCCCCCGATGCAAGAGACGCTACCACAAAAGCGCAATCAGTCTCTAAAATTACAGGATTATGAAGATAAATACCTATGTAGAGACCGGCAATGCAAGCCCTAAGCTCCGCTTCCTCCATGCTTTGACAGGCATCAATAAAATCCCATGACCAAATTTATACTAAAAATATCAATATCTATAATACTGATTATAATGAGTATAAGAACTACGTTTTATAATGGGTGTAAAAATATTGATTTGACATTGTGAATGTTGACACATTTTTCTATAAGTCTGGTGAAAGTAGAGGTACATTGACTTCAGACAAAACTTAAATGCACAATGCAGACTAGTTCCTTCGTCCAGGTGCGTGCCATGTCCTATCTTGTCATCACAACAAGGTTAGCTATTAGAGTACCACTACCTCCCTTCTAGTTTAAAGGGCTCGATTCAAAATTTTCACCTACTCTTAGCAAGATAGTAGAGGCGGTGGAATAGTTTTTGAAGTCTGCAAAAGTACTCAACAAGCGCTGTCGTTCTTCACAAAAAATGTGTTTACCAATGCATGCATGAACACTAGTTACTCTAACCCCCCCTCTCTTCTTTAATTCTTTGTCACATCAGCATGTTTGCTATTCCCGTGTGCATGATACCAGCTAAGATACCACCATTATGGCCAGCCTTAATCATCGCATGCAATAATTTAGTGCACCTTGAAATATGAACATGTGTGGGGCGTGTATGTTTTTAATGACTTGAGACTATACCTAGCCCGGCATGCAAGATGACTTACTATGCACCGTTCCCCATACCTGCAGGAAGCCCATGTGAAAAAATCTGCATGCATGACTCTCCTCCCCCCACGCTCGTCCAATCCGTTGTGACCAGCAATACTTCCAACCCTTCGCTCCCCCGTAGTTTACTCCAACAAATATGCCCACGTAGCTGTTACTTAACTGCAGGTGCATTAGGTCACTGACATATGGGCCCAACAGGGGTCTGGCCCACATGTCAGTGACGCAACTGGACCTGCAGTTAAGTCAGTGCAGCTCAGTCCACATCTTACGTAGGTGTGCCATTGCTCGCTATAAATACTGCGCCTCCCACGACATCGCTATCTCGTCCCCCTCACGTTCACGTTCATCGCTATCTCCTCCCCCTCCCTCTCACGTCAACCACCATGGCATCGCCCCTCCCAAGCCCTAGGAGCCCCTCACTGCACCGCACGGACGGTCACGCGTCGTCGTTCCGTTCCTCACCGCCACTAGTCGAGGAGGACGCGTCGGTGTTCCGCTCCTCTCCGCCACTAGTCGAGGAGGATGCGTTGGCGTTCCGCTCCTTGCCGCGACGCGACGCGTCGCCGTTCCGTTCCTCGTCGCCACTAGTCGAGGAGGACGCGTCGGTGTTCCGGTCATCGCCGTGACGCGTCGAGGTGGACGCGTCGGCGTTCCCAATCTCGCCAGCACGCACGCCGGAGGATGCGTCGGCTCCCCGCTAAGAGGAGAACGCCGCGCCGCCCGCTGAGCCCCCCAGCCTTGAGGAGTTTTGAAAAGAAATGGATGTCGCCTTGTGGGAGGCTTTGCCTCCAGCAGAGCGCGCCAAAATAGACGCGGAGATGAAGGCCGAGGAAGAGAAGCGCACGGCGGAACAAGCTGCCCCTGGCAGGCCTATGTCGCGTACGAGAGAGTCAGGCGATTGGCTCTTTGGCAGAAGGCTCGTGCGAGGGCCGTGAGGGTGGCGGAGGACGCCCGTGCCGATGCCCTGAGTGTAGTCGGGCCCAAGCGCCTGATCTACGCTTGGCGGTATGTGGACCGGGTGCACGCTTCCAGCAAGGAGGAGTACCTGTTGGCGCCGGATCACCACACCGGTGAGATCGCGATCACCCGCCGGCAAGCCGCCAATTAGCACCTCACGAGTTGCGAGGCTGAGGAAGAGGCGTTGTGTCGGCGCGCTGGGAAACAGCCGCGCACCAGGGCACTCGTGGCACGCCGCAGCCGCTCCTACGAGCGCCTTGGCTTTTAGGAGGAGTATAATTTTTGTTTCGTAAGGCGATCTCATTAGTTTTGGGACGCAAATGATGAATCCTGAACGTTTAGGAATTTTTAGCGTCCTTAATTAAGTATGTAAAAGGGAAAGTTTGGAAACCTTGTGTATTCGTACGCATTTTGCAAGTACGTGCATATAGCACAAACTTTACTATATACTATCGCACTACACGTCTCTCTCGATATATACTTGCAGACTGTGCTACTCCCTCCGTCCAGGTCAATAAGTCATCTTTGGTTGTGCACCTTGACCAAGAAGGAGGGAAGACTTATACACCTGGATGGAGGGAGTACTACTATTACTTATGTACGTGCAAATGCACGTTTTAACATTACGATGCGGTTTTTGTAAAAGTAGAAAAACAGCACTAGTCAAGCTTGTGAAACGATTCAATGCAAAACAAATGCAAAAATGCTCATTTGATTGTTTACTTTTAGCTTCCTTCTCTGTGGTTATTTCTCTGTTGTACTTTGTACGGAGTATCTCACTGGTTGGAAAGGCAAACCGCTTCCTACACCCTGTATCGAATTTTTTGCCTAACAAGTTGTGTCGTGCAATTGGAATTCCAACTTGAGTACTACTACTAGTAGGAGTACCAGGGGCTAGTTCTTTTAGGCTTCTAGATTAGTAATCCCATAACTACTAATGAAATGGTCCCCATTGTAATCTGTGTCAAATTTTGATCATAAATTTAACTAATGAAATGTTAGTGCATGTCACATGCACTACTCCATCCGTCTAGGTGAGTAAGTCATCTTAGGCTGTGCACCGTGACCAAGGAGGAGGAGAAAACGAGAAACGTTAATGTTTATTTGCTAATTAATAGTATTGCATGCAATGAACTAACCACTGCATGTCGTGTTTGATATCTCAAGTCATTAAAAGCATTGTAACATCCCAAAATTCTAAATTTTGGAATGTTATATAAATAGATAGATTTGAGTGATTGCTTATGTGTGGTTACTATTGCTTGCTTACGATAGATTGAACGGAGTGTGACGAGAAGAATTATCAAGAGTTTTGAGTGTGAATCATCTTCATCAACAGTACACGCAAGTTCATACTTTGATCATATCCCTTTCATACCCAGTTTTTATGCATTAGTTTCACCCTCAAACATTGCATGGTTAGGAATTGATAACATGTGGGTATTGGGAAGTAGATGAGGTAGTACCTATTCACCTGATTATTATCAAACCCTTAGGAGTTACTTCTACGTTGCTTATTATGTTATGCTATGCTATGCTCGTAGACGTGCATTGGGTTTGAGTGTATTCATGACAGATGTGAGATTGTTAATTAATGGTTCAACTTAAGGTGGCAACTTTAATACACATCTGGGTGGATTGAGGCACCTAGGGTATCCAGTGATTGCCTGTATTTTTGGAAATCCCGGGGTACCGTGTGATTTTCCTATGGACTGCCACCCAGGCTCAAAGGGATCATAAGATTATTCATGCTAGAAACTTCCATGTGCAGCCACAAGCTATTATGGGCTCTAGCATAGTTGAGTTAGTTGCGTGAAGCTCTTGAAGAGATAGACTAGCAGGTAGTGGGTTGTAGGTGGTGTAGTCTATCCGGAGTAGAGAGTTAATGCTTCTGAAAGACTGTGTCTCGGTCATCCGTTTCTCAAACACCCAGCAGTGCGAGAAATTAAACGGATGAGATCGAGTCTTGTGGGGAAAAGTGCGCAAACCTCTGCAGAGTGTACAAACTAATCATGGTTAGCCGTGTCCCCGGTTATGGACATCTTGAGTATCAGGTTCTTGGATTATCATATTGATCTCATCACGTTACTTAAATAATTTGTTGGGTTATTGATGTTAATTTGGGATTGAGTTGGAGGAACCTTCTCAATATTTTCAACCAACTTTGTAGTTAAATAAATTATATTCCTTTGCAGTAGGGAAAAATTGGCTTTTCACAAAAACATTATAACCATAGAGCCTTTCCACCAGCCAAATATGCATGTAGTGATAGCCTTTATTCATCATTATCCTATGGTGTGAATTTGCCAGTACATTCAATGTACTGACCCTTTGTGGCTGCAACGTCTCATGTTGCAGGATTCTTACGACGAGTAAGTGATACGTTAGGGTTATGATTTCTACACTCAACTTTGCCGTTGGTGTTGATGGGAATCCACAACCTTTGTTACTTCCGCTATTTGGATTGAGGTAATAGTATTTATGTTATTTTATACATGTGATTTACCTCTGTTATAAATCCTCGAGTATTGTGTGTGTTAGCATACTGATCCAGGGATGACACTTAAGCATAGAGACTTGACCGTCTGAGGTTGGGTCGCTACAAGCATGCACACTCCTTATCTCTTATTGGTTGATATGTCCAGAAACAAGAAACGAGGTAGAAGTTAATGCATCGCGCCTAAGTGTTTTGGGATTATTTGGTTTTCGTAAGATGACTTACACACCTAGACAGAGGGATTACAACGGTGAGGAATAAACCAGTTAAATCTTTGGTCAAAATTTAGCACAAATTACAATGGTGAGGAATAAACCAGGACGGAGTAGTAGTTTAGAAGCCCAAATAAATGAGTAGTACTCTCCACTGTGACTAGTCTTGTGGGAAAAGCTGGGGAAGCCGCCAAAAGAACTGGCCCTAGGAGTAGTAGCTAGGGATCGAGTGTGCGAGATGAACCGGAGAAAGTAAATGCAGAGAGATGAAATGCAAAAAAGACGGAGGGATGTGATGGTTACTTGTCCGTTTATTTTACCAGGCCACTTATTACTGGGAGTGGTTGGGTTTTGTGATATGACGGCTTTACTGCCGCGCCATGAGCGGGGCGAGAGGTGAGACTCCCGTGCAGTGCGGCCCTCTACACTTGTACTACATCGGTCGTGGTTTATTAGTCCCCCTTTGAATTTGACTGAAGATTTAACTGACAAAATGTTAGTGCATGTCAACAAAAACTATATCGTTGGATTCGTATTTGAACATGGTTTTGAATGATATAATTTTAGGTGACATGCATCAACATTTATCATACTATATATAATGTTAGTTCAATTTTTGGTCGTACTAATCTATAGTAGTAAGGTGCCCGTGTGTTGCACCGAAGAGTGAAATGCATTGATCGGGGAGTTGTTTATTTTGACAAAGGATGTGGGGGTCATCTCATGTGTAACGGGTATCGGTAGGTTTCTTCGGATATTATTTCATCTCTAGAGCTCACAAACATCCGGGTGAAATAGATAAAAAGGTATCTTTTGCAAACAAAAGCGTTCAACTGTTCAACCTGCATCCAAAACTTGTGAAGAAATAACACTTATTGTGCTTTGCAAGAAATGATCTTTAAGAATTAGTTTTTGAGTATCGATTGTTATACATGTTGGCTACAGATGACATGGCATTTTCTTATAGTCAACAGTTGGCTATACTATTAAGTAATATTAACCATGCCCTTATACACCTAGACGGAGGGATTAGATCAGGATGACTTGCAAGCGGGCAGAGGAGATGTAAGAAATGGTTCATCGTAAGTCTTTCACCAGTACTGTAGTAAAAATTCATACATGGAAGATTCTAGACTAAACCATAAACGGATACACTTTTATTCATGCGCGATACTCCAATAGAGCAAGATCCTGCATGGAAGTCTCCACATGCTTAGACAACGGATTACATTGAGCGATTTCGAACAGGAAGGACAGAAACACATACGGTGCAACGGGAGCAGCACCGTTGGCGTTGAGCTTGTCGCCCATGTCCAAACACCATGTAGACACGGTCTTTGAGCATGGTTCGTAGTCGTTCCACGCTCGGGCATTGAAGTTTGTAACTATTTTAGATTAGAATATAAGACTCCTCCGGTGCTAGTAGTAGAGCAGAGTCCTACTCTACTACTCTACTCAAGCAAGTTAGGGCATAGCACTGTAGGGAGTACCAGTACTGTAATCACTCAAGCAAGTTGTCTGGCATTGATATGACCCTACGCTGCTGGTATGTGTCTCATAAGTCAAGCGGCATGCTGTAGTCATCATCACCTGTCCACTTCCCACAGCACATATTCGCTTCTCCATCTTTGTCCGCACATAATCTCGTCCAATCTTCCATCCCCGCTAAGGCGCCTCCCCCCCCCCCTCGTCCGAAACCCAAGCACTAACAATGGCAGAACCGAGCAGCGTCCGCCGAAAGAGTGGCTGGAATTCGCTCCCCACATAGGTAATCAAGCTCATTGTTTCGCGTGTGGACAATCTCAGTACCATGCCGCTCGCCGCGTGCTCGTCGGGGCTGTACCATTTACTCAAAGCCCTCGGGCCGGAACTTTTTAAGCCAGCTCCTTGCTTGCTGATGCCGCCTGATCTTCAGAAATAGCGTGTCACGTATCATAACGATCGTAAGGTGGCGAGCATCAACCCCCTTGACTGCGATCCGATCCCCGTCAGCCTCAACTACATTAACGGTATGTACTGGGTCGGCATGAACACGTCTTGGATGGTGCTCGTCGACGGTCGCGACAGCTGGATGCTCGTGGAGGTCTACACCCGGCGATTGATCCCCCTTCCTTCGATTAACACTACACTGCTTTGGCACCGTGGCCCAGAATACTTGGAATCTTACAGTAGCCAACATGATACCAAGTTTGATTTGATCAAGGTTGTAATCTGCCAAGTGCCCACTAGATCCGCGAATTATAAAGACTTCGGGCTAATTGCGTTCTTCAACCACGGTCTCACCTATCTGACAGGTCACTGCGGTAAGTGGATAAATCTGCACGTCCATCGCAGGATCATACATCCTCCATGGTTCTCTGATGCCATTGAACACAAGGGCTTCATTTACGCTGTCGACTCCTTCTATGGCTGGATGTATTGCTGGCCTACTCCAATCATCGCTACAAATGACTGTTATAGCAGTATGTTACTTTCCTATGATATCATGATGGCTCGCTTATATTATTGTCAACATTTGCTGAAAAAATATTCATGCTCATAACATGCTGTTCTTAAGATTGACTAAATCAAGAGCCCTTTTTTATTTGACTCCAACTTGATATGATGTTGTAGGTCGCCTGGTGTCCCTACCCTTCCTAATCCCAGAACCTTTCAAAGAAAAGCGGCATGGCAGTTGCAGGTGGTTCCTGGCTCGATCAGACGACGACGAAAGATTGATGATCGTTCGCACGTACCGGACGTGTTGTTTTGCGGAATACAATCACAGTCACTGTAAGGTCTTTGAGCAGGATCCCAGCTTCTCTGGGCCTTCAGGAATTTTTGACTGGAGGCTGCTAAGTAGCCTTGGTACACGCTCTCTATTTGTCGGACTAAATTATCCGATTAACCAGGAGATAACCGACGGCAAGGATCATGATGGCAGCGCGGTTTCGTTCATCAGGCAAAATTGTGTGTACACAGCGTACCATGCGTCTCTGCATGCACCATACCCTGATATGTGCCGCCACGCTCTGCAGCCCAAAGTAGGAGAGAGGGTCGCAAGTATCAGACTTCGACCTGCTGGCTGGAGTTTCCCCCGTCAGGCACCCATCTGGTTCAAGCCGTTAGCCAATCTCCACAGCTTAATAAATAGTAACGTCTGACTGAGCCAGTTAGTTAGATGCGTACACTTGGTCTAGTAGGATCTTTATTTAGTTTGATGCATACACTTGTTCTTTTTTGGTAGCCCTTTTGTAATGATGGATGATGTTTGGTTTGGAAGAGAGAGCTGCGTCTTCACTCTTCTGACCTGCTTACTGCTTCTGTTGCACCCCCAGCCCTTGTTGCTACTGCTGCTGTTTTCAATGTACAATCAGCAGTATATTTTGTCTGTTGGTTGAATAAATGTGTTGTTAGAACGACAAACACAATGTTTTGGAAGTCGTTGCACGGTTCGATACTTTAGTGCCCCGTACCATACGTAGCGCATACTATTTTTCATATGGAACACATTTTCCACATGTTGATAACATGCAGCCCACTGATGAAGGCCCAATAGAGAAGCCCATAATTAACTGGAAGGGAGGCTCTCACATGAATCCGGCCCAGGTACATGCTCATGGTCCCCTAAACATAAATAAATAAATAAAGCTAAATGCTCATGCACCAGTTCTTTGGGAAAATAGGTAGCCCAGTATTTCTTTTTGAAGAATACCCAAGCTAGGCCTATTTGTTTTCTCCGAATTACTGGGCTGCAAATCTTTCAAGACGAGGAGGGATGCATTCCGGCCTGGCTTAATAGTATGGTCAATGTCTGTTAAAAGTAATATCAAAAGGGGTTGAAAATTCCAAAAAAATTATAGCAAATGGGATATAAATTTCTTTTTTTGTTTTTGTTCTTCACTGATATCTTATACATATTTCATTGGATTTAACATGACATAGTACTAATTTATTTTTAAATTTGTTTTAGTATGGCTATTAATTTTTGGATTAAGAATATTTCGTTCCCTAGCAAAAATTTGCGAATTTTCAAAATTTCCCACATATTTAGTTAATTTTTTGACCCTGGTACTGACCAAAAAATGGCCAGCAATTCTAAAAATGGAAAACGCGCTGCAATAAATTCCATATGAATTAGAAAATGAGTAAGAATTATAAAAATAATAGCAAATGGGCTGTACACGCCACAGATTTTGAGGCTAACTTGTTTACGCAAGGCTTTGTCAGTGAACACACGATTCTAGCAGCAGTGACTGTGGGATGTCCATCCAACGGCCGACGTGCTTCTTCAATCTCTGATCTTCCTGCTCCAGCCGCCTAAACTAGCGCCGGCGGGACTGCCTGCTCCCTCCTCTTGTGGCCCGCTGTGATGCCGCGCAGGCTTCCCCGGCCCACCCTACTCCCTCCGCTGGCCTGGCCGCACGCAATCAACTGCCTCCTTATTACGCGAAAAAAAATGATTCCTACCACTGACATCTGGGGCGCACCGGTTGGGAGGCTGAACTGTGGTCCTACTAAGTTGACTCGTACGCAGGGCTTGTCAACTTAGTCAACAAACGATTCTAGCAGCAGTAACCGTTGGATTTGAATCGAACGGTCTTGCTGCTTCTTCAATCGCTGCTCTTCTTGCACTAGCCGCCCAAACCAGCGCCGGGGAGACCGCCTGCTTCTGCCTCCAGTGGCCGGCTGTGCTGTCGTTGAGGCCTCATCGCCCCCTACTACTCCCACCGCTAGCCAGGCCCTGCGGCGACGGCAGGCTCACACCGCAGCCGAACCAATGAATCCCTCGTACTCCTCTCCGTGTGGGCATCCACTGCCGCGTCTTCCCCGGCTCCGCGTCGTCCCCTTCCTAGGCCTCGCCGTCGTCCACCGCCTTGGTGCTCTCGGCGCGGCGTAGTCAACGTGGTCAATGAAATTCCATCAGAAGAGTATTGTACGTGGAGAGGCTGACAGCTCGGTCCACGGCCACAACCCAGTTTTTTTGTGATTCGCCAAGTAAGTCGCTTTGTCAGGCCTGTTGGGCTGCAAATCTTTCAAGACGAGGGGAGCTTTCATTCGGCTGGCCGAGAAAATGGCCCATCAGTAGAAATGGGTTGTACATTTTTAAAACACATCAAACCGGCAATTAGTTTCAAATATCTTTTTTTTCATTTCGAGATTTTAAATTACATTAATTTTTATGCGTGGAGAATTTGTTGGATTTTATATTGATATACATTTATTTTTAAAATCAGTTTGAATGTGAGTCGAAATTTCGGGATTAAAAACGGTTCGGACCGCACCAAAATATTCAAAAATTCGTATAATTTTTTAACCGTGGCCACAATATGGGCTGTAATGCTAACAAAAAGAATATGGGCTCCAAAAAAACCTTAATAATTAGCAAATGGGCTGTAAATTATTAGAAATAATGGCAGATGGGATGTATGCTATTTTCCACAGATTTGAGGCTTTCCTAAAAAAAGGTTGACGCACAAGCAGTGATTGTTGGATGGCCATCCAACGGCCGTCGTGCTTCTTCAATCTCTACTCTTCCTGCTCCAGCCGCTCAAACAAGCGCCGGCGGGACTGCCTGCTCCCTCCTCCCCGCGTCCGGCTCTGCTGCCGCGCAGGCCTCACCGCCCCACCGTACTCCCATCGTTGGCCTAGCCATCCCTCTACTCACCCACACCTGCTGTTATTCTCCGTCGACGGCAGACGAACCAGTAAACCCTCGTACAGTCGTACTCCCCTCCGCGTGGGAAACAACTGCCGAGTCTTCCCTGCCTCCGTGCCGTTCCCTTCCTAGGCCTCGCCGTCGTCCACCGCCCTAGTGCTCTCGGCGCGGCCTGGTCAACGTGGTCAACGACCGACATGCATCTGAAGTGGACTGTACGTGGAGAGGCCGACAGCTGGGTCCACGGCCGCACGGAAGGAAATGCCTCCTTATTACACGCAAAATAATGATTCCTCCACCTGACATCAGGGACCCATCGAAAGGGCCTCTGTATTTCGCGAAAAAAGCGTTACCGCCGCTGACAGCTCGGGCCCACCAGCTATATCTTCGCACGCAAGGAAGTGCCTCCTTATTACGCACAAAAAAATGAATACTCCCCCTTTAGCTGGGACCCAGTATAGTGGCAGGCTGACTTGTGGGCCTACTAAGTTGACGGGGACGGAGGGCTTTGTCAACTTAGTCAATATGCACGATTCTAGCTCCAGTGACCGTACGATGTCCATCCAACGGCCGTAGTGCTTCTTCAACCTCTGGTATTCTTGCTCCAGCCGCCCAAACCAGCGCCGGTCATGCCTCGTGCTCCCGCCTCCCGTGGCTGGCTGCGATGTGGCGGAGGCCTCACCACCCCCTACTACTCCCACCACTGGCCATGCCATCCCTCTACTCACCCACACCCCCTGTTGTTCTGCGGCGATGGCAGCCTCACACCGCAGCGAACCAGTGAACCCTCGTACTCCTCTATGCGTGGGCATCCACTGCCGCGTCTTCCTCGGCTCCACGTCGTCCCCTTCCTAGGCCTCGCTGTCGTCCACCGCCCTGGTGCTCTCGGTGCGGCGTGGTCAACATGGTCAAGGAACGGCTTCCATCGGACGTGGATTGTACATGGAGAGGCTGACAGCTGGGTCCACGGCCGCAGCAAGGAAGTGCCTCCTTATTACATGCAAAATAATTATTCCTCCACCTGACAGCGGGGACCCACTGGACGGGCCACCGTATTTCGCGAAAAAACGTTTCCCCCCTGACTGCTGGGACCCACCAGCTACATCTTCGCACACAAGGAAGTGCCTGACAGTCGGGACCCACCTGGTCAAAGCATACGTAGCGTTGTCATTCTGGTCGCGAACGTGTACGTACATATATACTGGTGGATGTAGAGGCGCGCACGTGTCATAGTAGAGGCACGCACGTAGCATGTACACGTACATACAGCGGCCAGGGTGCAAGAAAGAAAATACGGCCATGTATGTGTATATACGGGCGGGGTCTCGAACGCCTACTCACGCATACGTACGGCCAGGGCTCGTGTACATGGCTGGGTCGAAACGGAGAAACAGCGTCGTCGTCGTGTTCATGGGGAGGCAACGGAATGCATCGTGTTCATGGGGAGGCAACGGAGTGTGTCGTGTTCATCGGGAGGCAACGGAATGCGTGGGAGCCAACCGGCTGGGTCGGAACGGAATGCGTGGTCGTGTTCATCGGGAGGGCTTGGACGGAACAGGCGATGGAAACGAGGCCTGGCGTACCGCAAAACGGAGGAAACAGACCTCCTACGTTCGGAATGGGGTCTTGTTGATCGGGAGGGGTGTGGCGTACCGCAAAACGAAGGAAACAGACCTCCTGCGGTCGAAACGGGGGTCCTGTTGATCGGGAGGGATGTGGCGTACCGCAAAACGGACAAAACGGACCTCCTATGGTCGAAACGGGAGTCCTGTTGATCATGAGGGGTGTGGCGTACCGCAAAACGGACGAAACGGACCTCCTACGGTCGAAACAGGGGTCCTGTCCATCGGGAGGGGTGTGGCGTACCGCAAAACGGGACTCCATGACATACTGTTCATCTCCACCGTCGACCTCCTCCAACCTCCACGGGCTCCTGTTCATCCAACCTCCACCGCGTGCTACTCCACCGGCTACTGTTCAACCACCCCTCCACGGGCACCCCTCCATCGTCTACTATTCATCCAGCCCTCCACACCACAGGGTCCTGTTCAACCACCCCTCCACGGGCACCCCTCCACCGTCTACTGTTCATCCAACCCTCCACCACACCACGGGGTCCTGTTCATCCAGAGGCAACGCCACCGCTCACTGTTCATCCAACCCCCCTCCCCCCGCAACGCTCACTGTTCATCCAATCGATCGGCTTCAGTTAGCAGCAGTAGCGAAGGAATCGCTCGATCGGGTTCAGTTAACAGCCATCGATCGATCGATCGGGTTCAGTAACGCGTAGCCTGCAGTGCAATCGGTCGGGTTCAGTTAGAGCCCAGCGCCTCGCTCGGGTTCAGTTAGAGCCAATGCCTCGCACACATGCACGTACGTGTACGAGAGAAACGTGCATCGCTCGGCCCCCGACCTCCCACCGTATTTTCCTCGCCCTCGCTTCTACCACGGTTTTTCCGTCATGGATGGCCCAAAGAATGTCATGCAGCTGCGTCTCCGGCCTGCCCAGGACGAAAAGCCCATTTTCTGTCATGATTTTTTGTCATAGAAGTAGGAGCCCACCACATCTATGATGATACCGGGTTTTTTCACAATTATCATCATAGAAGTGTCATATGTATGACAGAAAAAAATTTCGTTCGGCCCAAAATGTCACGGATGTGTCTATTTTTTGTAGTGTATGTCTTGACTTGTGCGTAGATCTCCCCGGCAACGGCGCCAGAAATCCTTCTTGCTACCTCTTGAGCATGCGTTGGTTTTCCCTTGTAGAGGAAAGGGTGATGCAGCAAAGTAGCATAAGTATTTCCCTCAGTTTTTGAGAATCAAGGTATCAATCCAGTATGAGATTACACGCAAGTCCCTCGTACGTGCACAAACAAACAAGAACTCATAACCAACGCGATAAAGGGGTTGCCAATCCCTTCACGGTCACTTACGAAAGTGAGATCTGATAGAGATAATAAGATAAATATTTTTGGTATTTTTGTTGTATAGATTGGAAAATAAAGATAGCAAAACAAACGACGACATATATGGCTAGTTGACGGGAGATTAATAATGAGAAGAGACCCGGGGGCCATAGGTTTCACTAGTGGCTTCTCTCAAGATAGCAAATTCTATGGTGGGTGAACAAATTACTATCAAGCAATTGATAGAAAAGCAAATAATTATGAGAATATCTAGGCATGATCATGTATATAGGCATCACGTCCACGACAAGTAGACCAAAATGATTCTGCATCTACTACTATTACTCCACACATCGACCGCTATCCAGCATGCATCTAGAGTATTAAGTTCATAAGAACAAAGTAACGCATTAGGCAAGATGACATGATGTAGAGGGATAAACTCAAGCAATATGATATAAACCCCATCTTTTTATCCTCGATGGCAACAATACAATACGTGCCTTGCTGCCCCTACTGTCATTGGGAAAGGACACCGCAAGATTGAACCCAAAGCTAAGCACTTCTCCCATTGCAAGAAAGATCAATCTAGTAGGCCAAACCAAACTGATAATTTGAAAAGACTTGCAAAGATATTAAATCATGCATAAAAGAATTCATAGAAGAATCAAATATTGTTCATAGATAATCTTGATCTTAAACCCACAATTCATTGGATCTTGACAAACACACCGCAAAAAGTATTACATCGAATAGATCTCCAAGAGAATTGAGGAGAACTTTGTATTGAGATCCAAAGAGAGAGAAGAAGCCATCTAGTTAATAACTATGGACCCGAAGGTCTGTGGTAAACTACTCACACATCATCAGAGAGGCTATGGTGTTGATGTAGAAGCCCTCCGTGATCGATTCCCCCTCCGGCGGAGCGCCTAAAAAGGCCCCAAGATGGGATCTCACGGGTACAAAAGGTTGCGGCGGTGGAAATAGGGTTTTGTGGTGCTCCTGGATGTTTTCAGGGTATATGGATATATATATAGGAGGAAGAAGTAGGTCGGTGGAGCTGCGAGGGGCCCACCAGGGTGGGGGCGCACCCTCCTGCCTCATGGCCTCCTCGCTTCTTTCTTGACGTCCACTCCAAGTCCCCTGGATCACTTTTGTTCCAAAAATAACTCTCCCGAAGGTTTCATTCCGTTTGATATTCCTTTTCTGTGAAACACTGAAATAGGCAAAAAAACAGCAATTTGCACTGGGCCTTTGGTTAGTTGGTTAGTCCCAAAAATAATATAAAATGGTATATTAAAGCGCATTAAACATCCAAAACAGATAATATAATAGCATGGAACAATCAAAAATTATAGATACATTGGAGACGTATCAGGGGGCGCGAAGAGGAGCCTGGGGCGCCGACCATGATGGAAGGCTTTGTTTGTGGCTAGACTTGGCTGTTTTCCTTCTGCACAATGTGAGATGATATTTGGAGATCCATATCTCCTTATATAGATGCCATCCGAGCGTGGTGAAGGGATTATTTGCGAAAAAGCATGGACCATTCGTATTCGTCCGGCGCACGAAGGGGGTGATCGTAAAAGCCATCGAGGCTATCGCCGGATTATCATTGGTCCGGATTATAATGAAGAACCCGCCTTGCAAAGCCGAAGACCTGGGCCGAATATTACATCGTCATTGAAGGCAAGTTCGGGGGCTACTGAGGGAGTCCTGGATTATGGGGTCCTCAGGTGTCCGGCCTGTGTAGCATGGGTCGGACTGATGGGCCATGAAGATACAAGGTAGAAGGCCTTCCCCCGTGTCCGGGTGGGACTCTCCTTTGTGTGGATGGCAAGCTTAACGTCCGGATGTGTAGTTTCCTTTCTCTGTAAACCGTCTCTGTACAACCCTAGGCCCCTCCGGTGTCTATATAAACCGGAGGGTTTAGTCCATAGAGGCTATCATAAATCATATAGGCTAGACATCTAGGGTTCAGCCATTATGATATCGAGGTAGATTGACTCTTGTAAACCCCTATACTCATCAAAGTCAATCAAGCAGGACGTAGGGTATTACCTCCATTAAGAGGGCCCGAACCTGGGTAAACATCGTGTCCCCCTTGTCTCTTGTTACCTTCGATGCCCAGACGCACAGTTTGGGACCCCCTACCCGAGATCGGCCGGTTTTGACACCGACAGTCGGCCTAACTAAACCAAAGATTCGAAGAAGAAATATGAGGCTCTAAGTAATCATGCATATAAGAGATCAAAAGACTCAAATAACTTTCATGGATAAAAACATATATCAGATCATAAACTCAAAGTTCATCGGATCCCAACAAACACACCACAAAAAGAGTTACATCAAATAGATCTCCAAGAGACCATTGTATTGAGAATCAAAAGAGAGAGGAAGCCATCTAGCTACTAACTACAGACCGTATGTCTACAAACTACTCACGCATCATCGGAGAGGCACCAATGAGGATGATGAACCCCTCCGTGATGGTGTCTAGATTGGATCTGGTGGTTCTGGAACTTGCGGCAGCTGGAATTGATTTTCATCGACTGCCCTAGGGTTTTTGGAATATTGAGGTATTTATAGAGCAAAGAGGCGGTGCGGGAGGGCACAACCCACCTGGGCGCGCGCTGGTGGGTTGTGCTCCCCTCGGAGCCCCCCTTTGGTACTTCTTTGGCCCAACAGGTGTCTTCTGGTCCAGAAAAAATCTCCAAAAGGTTTCGCTACGTTTGGACTCTGTTTGGTATTGATTTTCTGTGAAGTAAAAACAAGGAAAAATAGCAACTGGCACTGGGCACTATGTTAATAGGTTAGTCCCAAAAAATGATATAAAGTTGCTATAAAATGATAGTAAAACATACAAGAATGATAATATAACAACATGGAACAATAAAAATTATAGATACATTGGAGACGTATCAGCATTCATAAGCTTAAATCCTGGTCGTCCTCGAGTAGGTAAATGATAAAAACAGAATTTTTGATGTGGAATGCTGCCTAACATGTTCATCACATATTCTTTTGTTTGTAGCATGGACATTTGGACTTTTATATGATTCGAAGCAATAGTCTAGTTTTGACATGAAGATTTCAATACTCAAGGATATCAACAAGCAACCATGTCTTTAAAAATATCAACACTAAAGCAAGTTATCCCTAGCCCATTATGCTCAATCATTGATCCATTCATGAAACATAGTCGCATATTAACTACACCCAATGCTCAAGTACGATCATAGTGCCCCTTAGTTGGTGCTTTATAAGAGAAGATGGAGACTCAAAATAAAAATTGCATAAAGTAAATAGAAAGGCCCTTCGCAGAGGGAAGTTGGGATTTGTAGAGGTGCGAGAGCTCAAAGCAAAAAATATAAAGATAAAAACATTTTGGGTGGCATGCTTTTCCTGTCAACGAAAACGATCGAGTAGTTCCCAATACTTTCCATGCTAGATATATCATAAGCGGTTCCCAAATAGAAAATAAAGTGTATTCCTTTTTCCACCATACTTTCACATTCCACAGCTAACCGAATCCACGGGTGATGTCCATACCAACACTTTCCAAGGAATTTAAAGTAAATTCATTTTTCATTTTGGGACTGGGCATCCCTAATACCTTTGCCGCACTCTCGTGCAATGACAAGTGAATAAACACTCATCTTGAGAATAACACATCTAGCACGGAAAAATATCAGCCACCGCCTACTGTTTCATGAGTGGTACGAGCACACAAAAGATAAATTTATTTTCAAAATTAAAGATGGCACATACAAATTTGCTTAGAATGGCAAAAGAATACCACATATAGGTAGGTATAGTGGACTCATGTGCCAAAACTGGTTTAAGGATTTTGGATGCACAAGTAGTGATCATACTTAATGCAAATGAAGGCTAGCAAAAGATTGAGAAACATCCAACCAAGAAACGAAAAATCACGTAAGCGAGCATTAAGCATAACTAACACCGAATAATGCACCATAAGTAGGATGTAATTTCATAACATAACATAACTATTGACTTTCGTGCTTGCATTGGGAATCACAAACCTTAACACCAATGTTCTTACTAAACCATAATTACTTATCAACATGACTCACATATCACTATCATCATATCGCAAAACTATTACAAAGAATCAAGTTTATTTTGTCCGATGATCTTCATGAAAGTTTTTATTATATCCCTCTTGAATATCTATCACTTTGGGACTAATTTCATATGTTGCTTTTGATAGCTCAAACAAATCTAAGTGAAGAACATGAGCATAAAAATTTTCTTCTCTCAAAATAATTTAAGTGAAGCATGAGAGAATTTCTTAAATTTTTTACTAACTCTCAAATAAATCTAAGTGAAACATGAGAGCATTTCTTCAAAAATACTAAAGCACACCATGCTCAAAAAGATATAAGAGAAGCACTAGAGCAATTCCATAGCTCAAAAAGATTTAAGTGAAGCATAGAGAGCAATTCTAACAAATCATAGCATAATTTTGGCTCTCCCAAATAGGTGTGTCCAGCAATGATAGATGACTGAAAATAAAAAGCAAAACAAGCAAAGAATCATATCATACAAGACACTCCAAGCAAAACTCATGATATGTGACGAATAGAAATATAGCTGCAAGTAAAATACCGATGGTCGTTAGAAGACTGAGGGGATGCCACTCGGGCATCCCAAGCTTAGTTGCTTGCTTCTCTTTTAGATAATAGCTTGGGATGTCGTGGGGCATCCCCAAGCTTAGGCTCTTCTTACTCCTTATTCCTTCATCCGTCGTGATCTCACCCAAAACTTGAAAACTTCGATCACACAAAACTCAACAAAACCTTCGTGAGATCCGTTAGTATAACAAAGCAAATCACTACTATAAGTACTATTGCAAACCAATTCATATTTTATTTTTGTATTATATCTACTGTATCCCAACTTTGCTATAGCTTATACCCTCCAATACAAACCATAGATTCATCGAAATAAGCACACAATGCAAAGAAAACGGAATCTGTCAAAAACAGAACAATCTGTAGCAATATGAAAACTCCGAATACTTACGTAACTCCAAAAATTCTGAACAATTAGGAAAAGATGGGCAATTTGTATATCAATCTTATGTAAACAACTGAAGATTTTATCGCGCTTCTGTAAATGTAAACAATTCTGTGACTGGGCACAAAAGTTTCTATTTTTCAACAAGATCAAATCAACTATCACCCAACATGATCCGAAAGGCTTTGCTTGGCACAAACACTAATTAAAACATTAAAAACACAATCATAACAATATCATAATTGTGCAAACACTCAAGAACAGAAATAAAAGGACAAAAAATAAATTTTATTCATTGGGTTGCCTCCCAACAAGCGCTATCGTTTTATGCCCCTAGCTAGGCATTGAGATTTCTATGATGCTTACATGAAAGATAGCAATTGAAAAATGAAGAGAGCATCATGTAGCATGTGAAAAACAAGTTTAAGTCTAACATACTTCCTATGCATAGGTATTTTATAGGAAAACAATTTATCAAGCCAACCAAAAACTACCATATGCAAGGAAGAAGAAAGAAACAATAGCAATCTCAACATAACGAGAGGTAATTTAGTAACATGAAAATTTATATAACCATATTTTCCTCTCTCATAATAATTACATGTAAGATCATAATCAAATTCAAAAATATAACTATCATATAAAATTTTCTCTTCATGATCCACATGCATGCAAAGTTTACACTCTTCCAAAATAGTGGGATTATCATCAAATAAAGTCATGACCTCTCCAAACCCACTTTCATAAAAAAATTCATAAGATTGAACACTCTCCAAATATGTGGGATTATTTTTACCTAAATTTGACGCTCTTCCAAACCCACTTTTAATATTATTGCAAATATTATTATCAATAACATATTCATCATGAGGCTTAAATAAATTTTCTAGATCATAAGAAGCATCACCCCAATCATGATCATTACAATGAGTAGTGGACATAACAAGATCAACATCCCCAAGCTTAGGGTTTTGCATATCATTAACACAACTGACATTAATAGAATTTATAGTAAAATCATTGCAATCATGCTTTTCATTCAAGGAGCTATCATGAATTTCTTCATCACAATTTGCAGATTCACGGATCTCAAGCAAAACTTCATAAAGATAATCTAGTGCACCCAACTCACTAGAAATTGGTTCATCATGATTGGATCTTTTAAAAAGATTAGCAAGTGGATGGGGATCCATATCAATAGATTTTTAGCAAGCGACGATGCAAGCATATAGAAGGCACATGGCAACACAAGCAAACAAAAGATCTGACGAGAAAAAGGCGAACGAAAAAGATGGCAAATAAAACGGTAAATTTTTGTGAAGCGGGGGAGATGAAAACGAGAGGCAAATGGCAAATAATGTAAATTGCAAGGAGATGAGATTTGTGATTAGGAACCTGATAGATGTTGATGATGTCTCCCCGGCAACGGCGCCATAAATTCCTTTTAATTGCGGTTTGAACTACGTCAGTATTTCCTCAAAGAGGAAGGGATGATGCAGCACAACGACGGTAGGTATTTTCCTCGATGATGAGACCAAGGTTATCGAACCAGTAGGAGAATCACGCAACACTACATAAATGGTACCTGCACACAAAGAACAAATACTTGCAACCTGGCGTGTTAAAGGGGTTGTCATTCCCTTTCGGGTAACGGTGCCAGAAATTGTCGAGTTGACGAGATAAAAATATGATAGATTGGATAAATGGATCTCGAATAAACACAAAATAAAATAAAGTTCATCAATGTATTTTTGGGTTTTTGGAAATATAGATCTGAAAATAAAAGCGAATAAAAATATATCTCGAAGGCAAATATGATAAAGAAGAGACTCGGGGCCGTAGATTTCACTAGTGGCTTCTCTCGAGAAAAATAGCATACGGTGGGTAAACAAATTACTGTTGGGCAATTGATAGAACTTCAAATAAGTATGACGATATCCAGGCAATGATCATTATATAGGCATCACGTCCAAGAATAGTAGACCGACTCCTGCCTGCATCTACTACTATTACTCCACACATCGACCGCTATCCAGCATGCATCTAGTGTATTAAGTTCATGGAGAAATGGAGTAATGCAATAAGAACGATGACATGATGTAGACAAGATCTATTTATGTAGAAATAGACCCCATCTTGTTATCCTTAATGGCAACGATACATACGTGTCGTTTCCCCTTCTGTCACTGGGATCAAGCACCGTAAGATCGGACCCATCACAAAGCACCTCTTTCCATGGCAAGAAAAACCGATCTAGTCGGCCTAACTAAACCTAAGATTCGAAGAAGAAATACAAGGCTATAAGTAATCATGCATATAAGAGATCAAAAGACTCAAATAACTTTCATGGATAAAAACATAGATTAGATCATAAACTCAAAGTTCATTGGATCCCAACAAACACACCGCAAAAAGAGTTACATCAAATAGATCTTCAAGAGACCATTGTATTGAGAATCAAAAGAGAGAGAGGAAGCCATCTAGCTACTAACTACGAACCCATAGGTCTATAATGAAATACTCACGCATCATCGGAGAGGCGCCAATGAGGATGAGGAACTCCTCCGTGATCATGTCTAGATTGGATCTGGTGGTGGTTCTGGAACTTGCGGCAGCTAGAATTGATTTTTGTCGACTCCCCTAGGGTTTTTGGAATATCGGGGTATTTATAGGGAAAAGAGGCGGTGCAGGAGGTCAACGAGGTGGGCATAACCAACCTGGGTGCACCTGGACCCCCAGGCGCGCCCTGGTGGGTTGTGCTCCCCTCGAAGCCCCCCTCTGGTACTTCTTTGGCCCAACAGGTGTCTTCTGGTCTAGAAAAAAATCTCCAATAAGTTTTGATGCGTTTTGAACTCCGTTTGATATTGATTTTCTGCGAAGTAAAAAACAAGCAAAAAACAGCAACTGGCACTGGGCACTATGTCAATAGGTTAGTCCCCAAAAATGATATAAAGTTGCTATAAAGTGATTGTAAAACACCCAAGAATGATAATATAACAACATGGCACAATAAAAAATTATAGATACGTTGGAGACGTATCACAACTCCATTATCTTCTTCGACAAGACCAGTCACTGACGTGAAAGCCAGAGCTATCATTGAATCGAACAGGAAAAGAATGTCATAGATAAAACGAGCGTTTACTGATTTGACATTGGATTCAGAAGAAGCTACTGGAACTAAATCATATGATGAAGAATTCTACAAAAGGATTGGGAGAAGTAATGCTGGGAAGGTTGCGGCTATAAATAGCCACCCCGCTCCAACTATGACCGTTGGCTGCTCCATTTGAGATTTCTGAGAAGATTGATTTGAGGAACCCCTCTCCGAGTGATTTGAGTTTAAGATCCACCGAGAGAAAACCAAGAGCCCAAACTTAGACAGTGGTTTAGCATCATAGTAGTTCTGAGTGAGAGTTCTTGTACCTATTACTCTTGAGAGCTGCGCACTCTCTAGACATATAGGTTTGGCTTTGAGTGTTGAAGAGTTGTTGTCTTCACCAAGCCTGATCTTCAGCAACCAAGAGTGATTGTGGTTTGCGAAGGTCGACCGAAGGTTTGGAGATCGCCGACAAGGATCTACCCCGAGTGAAATCAACCTGAGTCTGATCAGCTCTGTGTTAAAGGAGAATAGGGTGAAGAGAGTTTATCTTCCGTGTTAAGTCACAGCCCCTCCAACAAGACGTAGCCCTTTGGCAGAAGGGTGAACTGGTCTACCAAATCTCTTGTCGCCATCGAGCACCACTGGTTAAATTTACTCTAATGTATTTCATTAAGTAGCTTAGCTTATTTTTTTCATCCTGTGAATCTATGTTTACTCCTATCATTATCCTTGTCTATATTCTTTTATTGCCAGTCTGTACCTTTGTCTTACTTGTGTAATCTTTCAGTTGCATTTCTCTCTGCTTCAACCATGCTATGTGTCATTCTGTTACATCTGTTTGCTTGCTGCATAACCCTCATTGTAGTTAAACCTATTATCTATCAAGATCGTTCTGTTGTAAATGCTTCCCTCGAAGAATATGCCTCTGACGAAGAAAACTGATTCATTGCATTTCTCTCGATACTCTATTCCGCTGCTATGTTTGGGTTAAGTTTCAAAGCTTTCGAAAGAAAATTTGAATCTCCCATTCACCCCCCTCTGGTCGATATACTCTTGGCCCTAATAGTCCGAGATGATATTCTTCATGGTGCTTTAGTCAAAGGCCTCGCTGAAGAGTTAGGAAACCAGTTGTTTGGTTCTCCTATTGTGAGGAAGTTGAGAGTTCAAATTTTTGACCATTACCTCGCCGGCAATAGCCAGTTGGCGGGCCCATCGCGTCCAATGGTCATGTTGGCCCTTGGGTTGTGACTCTGGCTATAAATAGCCACCCCTCTTCACCATTGGTTGGTTGGCTACTCCTTGTGAATTTCAAGCAAATGTCTCTTGAGCAATCAAACCTCTCGAAGAAATTCACTGTATCCTAAGTGAGGAAAACCTAGTGCCTAATAGACAAAGTGATTAAGCATCATTGAAGAATATGTTCGAGTGAACCATATACTTTTTACTCTTGAAGACTGTGATTTTCTAGATGGTTAGGTGTCGGTTCAGAGCATCCAACAGTCATTGTGGATTGTCGATGAACAAGTATGTGAGGGTTTGGAGATCGACCTTGAAGATCTACCATGAATGATCGGGCGAGCTCTACGTGATCTTAGCTCAAGGAGAAAAGGGTGAAGACATGCTCTTCTAAGTTAAATATCAACCTCTCCAACCAGATGTAGAGTTGTCACAACAATTTGAACTGGTACAACAAATCAAATGTATTCACCGAACCCCTAGTTCCATAGTCTTCACTTTTGTTTTATTTTGAGTAATTTGCAAGTTCTAAAGAATTTGATACTTACCCTTTCTGAAGACTTTAACCGAATACTTATCTATTCCGCTGCATTTGCTTACATTTTGTTTTACATTCGGTGTCCTTGTGATGAAATGTACATGTCTTGTGTTAGGCTAGTTTACCTATTCTATTTCATCACTTACATGCTTTCCTCTGTCCCCAAGACTTTGAAGCCATGCTTTGTTTAGTTTTCTCTAGGCAGTTTATGTTCAGTTTAGCTCGTTGTCCTTTGAAGAAATAGCTTCTTTCAAATAATTTCTTAAAAATATCCAATTCACCCGCTCAGGCCGATCAAACATTCTCACACTCTAATATGAGAGGCTGCCAAAAGTAAAAAGTTATGCACCCAGACCAGTGCGCCAGTCTTCGTCACTCATTTGTCATCTGCTACAGCTGCACAAGACAAGCTTTATAAAAATCCTACCAGTGAGGTTGTTCCATATGGAACATTTCTAGAAGAAAAGAATAAGTTATCTGATGACATGGAAATTGTCATGACTGACAACTTTGTGGTATCATTGCCACCTACTACCATCCGAGAGGGTCGCGAAGAAGTTGATATAGATGGAGATGTGACGCCACCATACTACGATGACTACTGGGAATCCCAACATCCCCCATCTCCAATTCTTCAAGATGCACCTCCTCTGTTCTACCAAAATCGCCATTTGATCCTCTACGAAGACTTTGTCGTATGCATTGTTGTCCAACTACTTCACTGAAAAGCATTCTTGAAGAATTTGAACCTGCATGTCCCACTCGTGAAGTGCAAGTGGATATAATGCTAGTGCCTGAATTTTCCCACTTCCAAAGTTGTGCTCCTGGCAAGCACCCCAAGTTCATGAAAGATGACTTTCATGCACATCTATGAGATTCTTCCTTGGCAGAAATTTCATGATTCCATGTGTATGCAAAGTGCTCGCTTCTAGAGACCAACACAAAGGTTGTACTATGATATCATGCTCATCAACCAGAACCAGTTATTTCCTTACTAACATAATCAACATAAGGGCATATCCAATGGCAACCCGCAAAAAACCTCCTACATCCGTCCGCGGACAGGGGGACCAGTCCGCGGAGACAGATGCGGGAGGCAACCATCCAATTCTAGCCGCATACATTTTAAACCACATTTTAATAAAGCAGACAAAATTCATGCAAACCGGCCGATATTGATCGAAGTTTGGATTGAAAATAATACAAATCATCCACACATAGCATGCAAATTAGGTCTAGTACAACAAGGTCTCAAATTCGACTAGATCCCAGATGTCCAATAAGTTTTTCATGAACGAATCATGCCCTCCCACACATACTTCCCCTTCAGCTTCATTCAATTGACTGTGCACGTAAATGGCTATCCCTCTGACCTGTGGTACACCACGACGGCACGTGCGGGCTACATATAATGTGTAGACCAACATTGAGTGAATGAATCAATCAACAAGTTGAGCAAGAGGAAGTAAAACTTACCATCTCCTCCATGTCCGCGTGCAATGGCCACCTTGCCTCGAGCTGATTAACCAAGTTGCAAAACTTGATGACGATGACCTGGATAGCGTGCCAGCAATATGACAACGACCTCATGTTGCGTCGTTGAATGATGTACATGTCGTACTCATAGGGGAAATGTGCTTTCCTTCATGAAATTTTTCATGCACTTGCTCCCAGAAGGGTGACCCTCTGGTCCTGTCTATGAAATCTGCGGATACGGCCAGCCATGCATCGCACAACAACTCATCCTCCATGATCGAGTAGCTCACCATCCTATGTACTCTAAAAAACAACATAGCATTTGAAAATAAGCTCAATAACATTTGACCGAACACCTCCCAGGCGTGGTGTCCGCCATGGGGGTCGTCGACAGGAGGCGGAGTGTACCTCGGTACAAACGGCTCCAGGGCTGAAAGCTCCATCGAAATGGCGAGCCGGTGCGTCGGTGCTGGTTATGGACGTCCAGCAATGCCTCTGTGGCGGCCGGAGATGAACAACATCGGCGGCGGAGGTGGAGGGTGCGGATGCAAAGCAAGGGGGAGAAGGGGCATAGTAGAAGGAAATAGAACCGAGAGGGGGGGTGGTGGGCCGGGGGTGTTGGAGACCTACGTTTCGGGTGTCCGTACTCCCGCAAACCTCCCACATATTTGTCTCCAATTTGCGGGAGAAATCGCGTCCGACCGCCCCCACAGACCGATACAGGTCAGCGTTGGATGTGTTTCGTGGTCCGAACAACGCGGTATGAACGGTTGCAGGAGGTTTAACGGTCCGCCTTGGAGATGCCCTAAGGAAATGGAGATATTGCCATGCTTTGAGCCAGTACTTCAATCTCTTCAATTCGTTGGCCTGCTCCAACTTTTCACAGGTGTGTAGGATTGCAATGAAAGAATTAGTTCTATGCCACCCTCCACATATCTAGCAATCATAAAGATACAACCACTTGAGTTCTTGAGTGGATGACTGACAATACTCATTTCCAAGCGCCAGCTACTGAATTACTTCGTCACACTAGTTTGCACTATGCAGCTCCTAGTTCCATTAATTTGTACAAGGAGAAAATGTTCGCACACACTTCTTGATGAAGAATTTGCACTATGCGCCCAAGACCATCTATCGCATTGTGACGAAGACATTGTGCCCCATCAAAGGATTCAACTCCAGTGATGAAATCATTAGCCCTATGAAGAATGTGCTATACAACTTCACCAATTCCATTCCCTTTGACTTGCATGATTTCTTTGTAAGGACGATGGTCGATATTTGCACCAAGGATTATGCGATTCGTCATGACTTACTCTTCTCCTGCATATCAACATAGCAGGTGCTTGGCCCAAATTATCATGGTTTTCTTCCTCCAGTTATATATTAGGTTGGCCATAGTGATGGTATCTTAGCCGGTATCATGCACTCCAGAATAGCAAACATGCTGATGTGGCAGAGAATTAAAGAAAAGAGACGGGTTAGAATAACATAGGTAGATACTGTATCATGTTAAATGCTATGCTATTTTGTGTTATACATGACAATAAATATGATCATCTATGATACTATGCAATATGAGACCTCCTCCAATGCACTAGTGCTAAGATGATGTGCTAAACACATTAAAGCCCTATTTGGTTCCAAATAAGTCACCAACTTATAAGTCGAAAAGTGCAAAAAGTGACTTATTTTGCCAAACAGACCCAACTTATAAGTCACCCCAACTTATAAGTCATAAGTTGCTCCACCCCAACTTAAAACTTATAAGTCACCCCTTTTTGCATGGGTCCCACCACCTTTACATAAAAAAACAAGGTGGGAAGGTGTGCTCAAGTGACTTAGAGCATCTCCAGCCGCGCCCCAGGAAGGCCTCCCCAGGCGATTTTCTCGCGCCGGCGCCGAAAACATGGCCCAGTCGCGCCCCCAGGAGCCCGATTTTCGCCCGCCTGGGTCGAAAACAGCGCCGACGGATCCAGGCCGAACCCGGTGCGCTGGGGGCGCCCGGGGGCACCAGGGCGAGCTGTTTTGGCGCGAAAAAGCTGCGGGCCAGCCGTGTCAGCGACATGGCACCTCGTCTTCCACCAATGGCCTCGGTTCCCGTGGGGAATCAATGGCAAGGCTGCCGCCGGTCAGCCTTGCCATTGATTCCTCACAGGCGGCGCGTCACGGACGGTGCGCCGACGCCTCCCCTCCCTCGCACGCATTCACACGGGCGCGGCGCGACTATATAGCCGGTGGCCTCACTCGCCTGTGCCCACACCAGCCCCGCCCCTCGCCGCCGCCCAGCCCCTCCCTCTACCTCTCCCGAGCGCTGCCGCCCAGCCCCTCCCTCTCCCTCTCTACCTCTCTCGAGCCCGTCGCCATGGCAGAGCGTTTCCCCGGAGACGAGGCGGCGGCCAACGGCTTCGGCCGCCGTTCGCTGCGCGAACAGGAGTCCTGGCTCCTGTTCCAGGCGAACATCCCGGCGCCACCGGACATGCGCGTCGGGCCGACGGGGTGGAGACTCAGCGATGGGGGAGTGCTCGTTCCCCCGTTGCCCGACGCCGTGGCCAAGCCCAAATACTTCGCCGAGGAGGTCGAGGTTGTCCGCGCCTCCCTCACCGAGGCCCAGCTCTCCCTCACCCAGTACACCGCCGACAACCACGCGGCTTGGGCGGTGTAACGCCCTCGATGCGGCTATATCTCCCACGTGTCGAAGCATGACTTAGAGGCATAACCGCATTGAAAGCAATGTCGCAAGTGAGGTAATCTTCACACAACCCATGTAATACATAAGGGAAAAGATACATAGTTGGCTTACAATCGCCACTTCACACAATTACATGAATATAACATTACATCAACCAGATACACACAAGGTCCGACTACGGAACCCAAAATAAAAGAAGACTACCCCAAATGCTACACAGATCCCCGATCGACCCCAACTGGGCTCCACTACTGATCAACTGGAAACGAAACAACATAAAGGACAAGATCTTCATGGAGCTCCTCCTTGAGCTTGGTTGCGTCATCTGCACGGTTCAACGGCACCTGCAAACTGGTTTTGGAAGTATCTGTGAGTCACGAGGACTCGGCAATCTCACACCCTCGCGATCAAGACTATTTAAGCTTATGGGTAAGGTAAAGGTATGAGGTGGAGCTGCAGCAAGCGACTAGCATATATGGTGGCTAACATACGCAAATGAGAGCGAGAAGAGAAGGCAAAAGCACGGTCGAACATCTATGATCAAGAAGTGATCCTAGAACAACCTACGTCAAGCATAACTCCAACACTGTGTTCACTTCCCGGACTCCGCCGGAAAGAGACCATCACGGTTACACACGCGGTTGATGTATTTTAATTAAGGTCAACTTCAGGTTTTCTACAACCGGACATTAACAAATTCCCATCTGCCCATAACCGCGGGCACGGCTTTCGAAAGTTCAAATCCCTACAGGGGTGTCCGAACTTAGCCCATCACAAGCTCTCACGGTCAACGAAGGATATTCCTTCTAGCGGGAAGACCCGATCAGACTCGGAATCCTGGTTACAAGACATCCTCGACAATGGTAAAACAAGTCTAGCAACACCGCCCGAATGTGCCGACAAATCCCGATAGGAGCTGCACATATCTCGTTCTCAGGGCACACTCAGATAGGTCAAGCTACGAGTAAAACCAGCCCTCGAGTTTCCCCGAGGGGGCCCCGCAGGCTGCCCGGTTCGGACCAACACTTAGAGAAGCACTGGCCCGTGGGGGTTAAAATAATGATGACCCTCAGGAGCGCGACTCCCAAGGGAAAAGAAAAGGCTAGGTGGCGAATGGTAAAACCAATGTTGGGCATTGCTGGAGGAGTTTTATTCAAGGCGAACTGTCAAGGGGTTCCCATTATAACCCAACCGCGTAAGGAACGCAAAATCCGGGAACATAACACCGATATGACGGAAACTAGGGCGGCAAGAGTGGAACAAAACACCAGGCATAAGGCCGAGCCTTCCACCCTTTACCAAGTATTTGGCTGCATTAATTAAATAAGAGGTATTGTGATATCCCAACAAGTAAACATGTTCCAACAAGGAACAACATCTCCATGTTCCAATAAGGAACAAACTTCAATCTTCACCTGCAACTAACAATGCTATAAGAGGGGCTGAGCAAAGCGGTAACATAGCCAAACAACGGTTTGCTAGGACAAGGTGGGTTAGAGGCTTGGTTCAACAATATGGGAGGCATGATAAGCAAGTGGTAGGTATCGCAGCATAGGCATAGCAAAAGAGCGAGTAACTAGCAAGCAAAGATAGAAGTGATTTCGAGGGTATGGTCATCTTGCCTGAAATCCCGCAAGGAAGAAGAACAAGTCCATGAAGAAGATAAACGGACGTAGTCGAATGGATCCTCACACACACGACGTTACCAGAACCAACCCGGAGAAGCAAACACCGGAAAGAAGCACACAACATAGTAAACAACCAACACATGAACATGGTATGATATGCGGGATGCGGTATGCGATGTATATGCATGATTTGCAAGGGATTGAATGAACCTGGCCTCAACATGGGAATCCAAGAGTGCCACTGGAAAGGTGAGATGATTTCGGTTGAAATCGATATAAAGATAAATATGCTACAGCACTCAAACATGACAACAAAATACATGGCAGGGAACCACTCATGATGCTTGACAAAAGATGAACACTGAGCTACGGCCAATTCATCCATTAACAGATTCAAACAAGCATGGCAAAAGTGCAAATGATAACAGGTTTCAGACTTAGTGAAATTAACACAAGTCTAGAATTTAACATCAGGTAGCACACTTTAGAGCATGAAAACTACATGCTACAGGAACTTAACATGGCAAAGCAAGGCATGGCATGAAGCTACTCAAAGCACGTAACAAAAGTCCCTTAGTGACCTTGAGCCAAAAGGGATCAGAAAATACAATTACAAGCACGTGACCATGGCAAAAACATGATCAGATTACAGACTTAGTGAAAAACTGGAGCATGCAAACCAGTTAACGAGTAGGCATGTTCACGAGCTCGATGCACTCACTACAGAGCATGGCATGACAAACTAAGCATACACCCATTAATAATACATGCCCTAGAAGCTAGACATGGCAAGAACAACAACATAGCATGCACAGATCAATAGCAACAACCTCGGCAAAATCGCTAACAAGTCAACAATCTGCCAGGATTCATGAAATAGCAAAAGTAGAGCTCGATTGACTCAAGCTAGGGTGCTCTATAAATGCAAACAAAGACATGGATGGATAGAGCACCACAATGTTCACAAATCATCCTTACTGATCATCCTCAAAAGAGGCATGGATCACTAGGAAACAATATGAACATATGGCATAATGACAAAATCAGGACAAGGACTTAGAGAAATTCTAAGTCCCTGAAATCAGCATTACCGAGTACGCTACTTTGCAAGCTTGTGCTAGTCACCAAAAATATCACAAAAATACATGGTAAGCACCTCTGTAAAGATGGCATGGCATATAACAAAACACATGTAGACCTCAGGATCATAGCATGCACACATTAACCATGGCAAAAATGACAAATATCTATTTGATGAAACAGATCTGGCAAATATATCACATAGCCCTCTTCCAACAGCATTTCGGGCATCAAGATGAGCTCAAATGAAAATGATGCAACGAGATGAAATGATGTACTCGTTGAGACGAACATTTTGATATGCTACACGCTCAAAACGGAGCCACGGATGATGAGTTATGATGCAATGAAAATGCCCAAAAATACTGGAATCTAGGGGACTTAGTGGAATTTCAACCTCTCCGAGAAAGTCAACGGGACGAAGCGGTGCAGGATGACGAGATCCGGGACGGAGGGCGCTGTTTGGTTGGAGGAAGTGGTGGATCTGATCCCGGCGAATGGATCCGGGACAGAGTGGAGCTCCGGCGAGCTTCGCGAGCTCCGGCGATGATGGGGAGGCGGCGTGGAAGGACGGAGGTGGCCGGGAGATGGCAGGTGAGGGCGGCCGGCGAGCCCTGTGGCCACGGTGAGGCCGGCCGGCGAGGTCATGAGGCGGCGGCGGCATGAGCTCCCGCGGCGGCGGCGGAGCTCGAAGGAGCAGCGGTCGGCGGCGCTTGCCGTTGGCGAAGAATGAGGTGGCGGCGACGATAGCTTCCAGCGGCGGGGACGACGTACGAGGCGGCGCAGGTCCCGGGCGGCGGCGCAAGAGGCATGGCGGCGTGCACGCGCGGTCAGGCGCGATCGGTGGCGAGCAACGGAGCAGGCGGCGGCGGCGCTAGGGCGGCGGCGGCCGGCGATGAACAGCGAGGCGGCGGAGGCGCTAGGGCAGAGTGGCGGCGGCGAGCGGGCCCGGCGAGGCCCGGTTCGGCCCTGGGGCGGGCCGGATCTGGGCTCCGGGCGGCGGCGGCGATGTGGGGCGCTGGCGGCGGTGACGTGGCGCCCTGCGGTTGGGCGCGGGAGGCGGAGAGGATGACGTGTCGCGCTCCCATTGGATGGAGCGACGTGGTATCTGGACATGTCCGTCGGCGGGGAAATTGTCCGGCGGCGCGAGGTGGACGAAGGTTAGGGTTTATCTGCGTGAGAATTTCAAAGGGAGACACATATTTATAGATAGAGGGAGCTAGGAGAGTCCAAATGAGGTGCGGTTTGCGGCCACGCGATCATGATCGAACGCTCTAGATGATGGAGAGGGTTTAGGTGGGTTTTTGGGCCAAATTGGAAGGGTGTTGGGCTGCAACACTCACGAGGCCTTTTTGGTCCCTCGGTTAACCGTTGGAGTATCAAACGAAGTCCAAATGACACAAAACTTGACAGGCGGTCTACCGGTAGTAAACCAAGGCCGCATGACAAGTCTCGGTCCAATCCGAAAACGATTAACACCCGCACACGAGAAAGAGGTAGAACGGGACACCGGGTGACATAGGAGCGCCGGATGCAAAACGGACAACGGGGAAAATGCTCGGATGCATGAGACGAACATGTATGCAAATGAAACGCACATGATGACATGATATGCAATGAATGACATGCAAGCAATGACAACGCAACAACAGCAAATAACTGGAAGACACCCGGCGAATTGGTCTCGGGACGCTACAACACTCCACCACTATGAGAGGATCTCGTCCCGAGATCTAGAATGACACCGGAGGGACAACAGAAGAGAAAGAGGAGAGGTAAAGCTAAGTTGCTTCTTTGACAAATGAGTGAAACCACGAACCTTGCAAAGATTAAACCATATAAAGAAAGAATGCAACAAAGAAGAACAAAGTTGAAAGCACTCCGGTAGGGAAGAGGAACAAGGAATTACAAATTCGGACATCACTTCGGTTGAAAAGAGATGAAAGACTTGATAAAATGAAAGAGCTTGAGCAAAAGGGCACAACACTCCGGTTAAATGGATAGGCATGAAAATAACATGATCTTTGACAAAAAAATGAGATGACGAGTGAAAAGAACAACATCGCAATGCCTCCGGAACGAAAGAATAGAAGATAGATAGTTGAGCTAGGAGAATGGAGAAGAAAATGCCAACTTCTGCCACAAAAGAGCTTGAAAGGCATCTTTAGGAGAAGGATCGAACGGAGTTGTCGGAAAACCAACAACGAAAAGAGTAAGCTTGTTCTAGGCTTATGGACAACATCTCAAAACTGAGTTGAAATACTGCCACTGACGGAAACGATAGATTGGATTGATATCCACAAGGAGACGAGAAACTATTTCATCGGGAGGATAAATGAAGAACTTGGTTCATTTATGAGCACCATAGATAGATAGCAACATTCCTTAGGGAAGGCTTTAGGTGAACTATAACCCAAGATAACTCCAATGACGAGATTGATGGGTTTAAAATATCTCATTCTTAACCACATGTGAATCATGGAACATGAACTCAAATTATCAAGAATGACATAATACCACCTCCAATGATACGGAAGAAAGAATTACACTCCGGATAGCAAGATGAAGAATACTTGAGCTCCCTAGAAAAGAATCTCGATGAAAACTTCGAGAAGGAATTAAATCCTTTAAGAACCATCATGTAGAGTCTCCATGAAGAATTCCGGTAACAAAAGGATGATCAAAGGAAGTGAAGGATGAAAAGAATAAGATTGAAACCTTGCAATGATTAGATGGAGCTTTGAAAAGATATAATTGAAATAACTTGGAGCTCCGTAAAAGGAAGATTAACCAAAGAGATCAAGAATTTATTCGTCATGAGCAAACTCTGAAGGAAGGAATTGATCACTTGGATGAAACAAGAATAAGAATTACATTATGCGTATCCTTCACCAATTAAATTGATGACGAGCAAATGGATTGCATACAACTTATTCCCGTAGAAAGGATTAAGAGAGATATAGCTCAAACTTGAGAAGGTCTTCGACGAATCCACCGGTAGGATTGAAAATAGCAAATGAGTTGATATGATAACAAGGTAAGAAGAATCTTGAACGAACCACCGTATGAATTGAAAATGAATGAAGAGAAGATAAAGAAACACCGGGAAGAATTAGCAAATGAACGAAGGTACTTGAGAGAATTTAGATACAAGAGGACGAATAGTTCACGAACTGATTAGAGAATATTTGACTGATGCACCGGTAAGATTTGGAGAACAATAGCTGAAAGCTGACAATGAATAAGTCTTCTGAAATGATGGGCTCCGGAGGAAGGAAAAGAATTTTCGCGATCAAAACAATTATGAGAGGATGGCCTTGAACTAGAACCACGAATCTCTGAGAGAACGGATAAGATATGGAGGTAAAACTCTTCTTCGGTCTTCAAAATCTGAGAATGACGATGAGAAACACCACCAAATTGTTGAGATATTCTGGAATAAAGTAGAATGGAAAAGTTGAACCAACGATGAAAATAGTGTGAAAGATCTTGGAGAAGGAATTTGACTGATGAAGAATCATTCTTACGTCAAACTTTGAAAGAATTTGAGAATAACTCCAGGAAGATTAGAAGAGTCAGGTAAGATCCTGGGAAAAGACCTATGGGTTAGGGCCCACTGAAAAGATACACTGTAGAACGATTTCAAAGAGAGATTGCCCCGGTTGAATTCAAATGGCTTGAATGAGATAACATCCTCGAAAGAGCTTGAACGAAAGCAGAGTGTAAGCACGAATCTTCGGGATATCTTGAGCACTCCGGAACAATTGAATAGCGAGAAATGACTGAATATGAGGTGCACCGGCAAGAGAAGGTATTTGAAACGAGGAAATGATATGATCAACAAGGCTTTAATTGGTTCCACCAGAGAAGAAAAAGAATGAATAATGATAACTTGAAGCTCCGTTAGTATCTTCTTGAGAATCACCGGATAAGAACACTGACGGAAAAGGAATGGAGAGACTTCACAAGAATAAAAGGATAGTTGATTAAGACATTGGATTCCTTGAAGAAAAAGGATGGGTGGGCGGGAAAACAAAGGCAACTTGGGGATGGATGAAACAAACACCGTTGAGAAGAACTGATACTTGATCTTGCGGATGTTGCAATGATCGGATCCACTTGAAGAGAAGCACACCGGTTTAAAAAGGATTGACATGAAAAACTCGATGATCGAGAAGGATTAGTGTTCACATCGGGGTATGAGAACACCGCTTAGGAAAAGGTATGGAATCAACATTTGACTTCGAAGCAACTCGAATACCACAACTTAAAACAAAAACAAAGGATTGGCTTGCAGAATAAGCCGGAACAAACATATGATAGAGATTTCGTTCGAAGTTTTCGTGGTGGGGCCTACACGGGCTCGATCGTACAGCACCATCATGTACAAGGCAGTGCACATGACATACGAAGCGTCCCCGGGTCGGCATAGCCAAGGACTCTTTAAGACACAACGAGACCACTGTAAAACCAACCGTGGATAGGCGGACCACTAGACGTCGAACCCTAATTTCATATCATACACCTGTCGGAAAGATATCCTAAGAGCTACTTGAATTCCACTTATAAACTCCCAAAACTTTCCGGTTATGCAATCAGATGTTGGGGATACAGAGGAAGCATAATATCTCACCCAAAACTAGCAAATCCTACATCCAGCTGTATCCATCCTTCAACACATAACCAAGAAACCTTCGGAAATCGTCTACCTCAACCTTCGAAAAGCATCCGTTATACGAGTTATGGCAATACTCCCAAACTCCCGCCCCAGTACTGGGTGGCGTCGAGGTTATCTCACCAACAACTGCATAAAAGAGATTGTTGATGTCGGCGAAACTAATCTCAGGTATTCCAGAACTGCAACGATAAAATTGTGACGACAACACCTCGGAGCTCAACTCCCCGGGACACTGCCACAACCCCTAAATGACAGGAGGCACCAAGAACAATGTTCTCATCACAAATCGATCGGAACCGCTACAAGAAATATGTCAACTTGTGACCAGCACTATTGGTCACTGAATGGTCACTGTTTTCAATTTGTGACCTTTTTGTGACCAAAAACATAAGGTCAAAAGCTGGCCGTCATAAACTGACTATAGCGACCTTTCTTCTGGAATGGTCGTAGAAGTTTATGACCAAAATACGTCTACTGTGGCGTTTTGGTCACTAGCAACCTCCCCAGGCCACGTAGGCATCCAGCGTGGCAATCTGATGTGGCATAAGATTCAGCCCGGTCCAATTCGAGTTTCTACATGGGCCTAGCCCAACAATTTGGCCTTTTTATATATTTTTTCTATCAATTTTTGATCAGCTTCATGGACCAAGCCCAACATTGCAACTTTTTTTATTGTTGGGTTGTGGCCTTTTTGTCTAAACGAATTTAGTTTTTCTTTTTTTCCAAAAGAAGGATCCACTAGTCAGATGGGTCCCGGTTGTCAGGTTTTGGTAACTGGGTCCCATTTGTCATGTTCTGGTAAGTGGGTCCCATCTATCAGGCTCATATTCTTCATATTCGAACCAATATTTAAATGGGCGGACAAAAAGCACACATAATGCTTGAAATAAGAGCAACCAGATCCTTACAAGTGTAATACAGTGGCAATCACAGTAATGACTACAAGTGTAATACAATACTTTACAAGCTTTACAAGCAATCACAAACTCACAACATGCCAAACTCGTTGGACTACAATAGTGATATGAACAACATGCCGAACTAGCTGGACAACTGTAGTTAGGGCTGGGAACAAACAAAATGACCTTCAAGAAAACAGACAACATGCCTTCCTCGGTCGCCCTGTTACATGAATCAGCAGGGAAGAATCAGAAAAGGTGAAGAATCAGAACAGACCATTCAAGAAAAGGAAACTTATTTAGAATGATAACAAAAACTGAGTTAGTACCATGCTTTTTGTTCTCCAGCTAGTTAAAATGAGATAAATCGTTCATACAAGAAAACAGAGACGCAATATGAACACACAGCAGGATTGACAAGTACACAGCAGGATTCAATAATTTTTTAGGATCGCAAGACACCAATATAAGCTAGAATTGACAAGTACACATCAAGATTCAATTCATCTTGCCCATATACAGCAACCAACAGACATCTAACATTTCAGCATGCACATACAACTTATTTACTTATTTTTGAGCAAAACCGCCCACTGCCAAACAGAATGTCCTTTCATTTGATAAATAAGAATAGCATGCCAAAGAAAGGCAAGCGTACAACAAACACACTACAGATAAGCAAGATACTAGAGGTCAGCACACAAGTCATATCATATATTCTGTTAACCTTTGACACATCATATAGAATTATGAGCTTGACAGTCGTCGGTCTAACCATATCACGCAAGCAACGGCATACAAACTAATTAGCAGTACTATATATGATGCAGCATACGGACAGAATTTCTACCTTGTTATCATTAGGGAGCAACAGGGGGTGGGGGAAGATTTCGATCGGCTTTGTGTCAACTGCCATCACCACAAACTCAAAGTCTTGGTAGCTAGGGAAAATAGAAAACGGAGATTAAAAATCATAGGAACTGAAATTAGTAGGACCGACCAAAGCACGCAGCTAGGGACTGGTCACCTTCAAGGTAGAACAATGAATTAACTAGTTTTAGTCAAAGTCGTAAGCATGCACATACAGCCATACATACGAATTGAACCAGAATCCATGTATGTCTGTGCACTTAATTGCAGGTTCTATCCAACTTGCAACTGGAAGGAGTACAACCTAGTTTACTAGCAGCCTAACAAAGATTCAGGTTCTTGGTTTGGTGCATGGATCCTGCTGTCATAGACAGACAGAGAGGAAAGAGCACTGACGACACAACTACGACAGCAGAGCGATGCAAGCCAGTCAGGCAGTGCTTGATAAGCTATTGATAAGTAGTTTGCACACAATTAGCAGGCAACCAACAAAGTAATGTTGTATACTGTTCTGCAGTAAAGAGTAGAATTTCTTTCTGTTGGCTCTAAAATTTCTGTCCATGGTACACACATGACATACCATCGATTTGAATGTGAAACTTAATTCTGCACAATTTAGTTGCTTATAAATTCCAGCACCAGATTAGCATGTCTCGTTACTAATGAAGTAATTCCTTTATCAATCATAGAATGGAAGGAATCACACAACATCGGGTAGTACTGTAATTGGATTTAGTAGTAAATCTGTAGATACATGTGGTTGGTATCTACTAGTAGGGAGTTGCACAGCATCTGGTGTTCTAATTAGAGAGTTGCTAGTGTGTTTTACTTACCCTGCTCTGCTCTTCTTTTCTACAAGCGAAAGCAGAGCAGGGAGAGCAAGCACACTACCATAACATACAAAGTCGTCTACAACCAGCCCAAAAACATACATACCTACAGGACTCACTCACGCACTGCCATTGTGTTATGGATGAGCATGTCTAATGTGTGAGAGAAAATGCAGACAAGTTGAGGTAAAGTGCTGACCCCACGCTGTGAGGAACAGATCGAGGAGCTAATAACTAGGCAATGCAGCACCAAGTCCGACTCTACTACTACTACCTGTGATGCATCATTATTGATCCATGGAAGATAATAGTAAAGATTAGAATCCATGATTTTGATACAGAAGTTACCTAGCCTGGTAGCCTAGCATAGAGCAGCACTACATAGTACTTGGCCAGCAAATTTGAGCAATTCAGTGACCGCATCGCATGACAACAAATATAAAAGCTATGAACAACATTGCATACAATGTGTGACAACAGAGAACACATTTGACAATGTAGAACGCATGCGCAACCACACATCCCATAACACGGTTACAATCTAGAGGCAGTTAGCTAGCTGCTACCAGATCGCTCACTCATCAATATAGAACTGCAAAAGAGCGCAAAAGAAATAAATCAACAAGAGCATAAGGCATACTGTATCCAGCTAGCTAGATTTCATCTTGAGACTTATCCTTGTGCTTCTGTAGCATCTCGATAACTTGGTCCAGGGGTGGGTCTCCGGGCCTCCGAAAAACCCGGTCGCCGATCTTGAACTTGTACGCCTCCGGCTGCACAGAATGAACTCCTTCAACTACAAAACACATACATCCATGCATGTATACACTTGAGCTAGCATGCACCAACCAGTGTGTAACTAACCAACTACTCCAGCTAATTAACTTCAAGAATGAACAATTAACCAATTAAACAAGACAGAAACTAGCATAATGATCTATAAACAAAATGGGAAGTAAGCAGACGTGACCTGGAGGTCGTTGGAGAGCTCGGGCGTGACCTGGAGGTACTTGGTCTTGTCCTTGAGCCCGGCCATGGCCACCTTCTTCCCTGAACACGGACACATACACCTTGCACACCTGCAGACACAAACCGGAGCAGAGACAAGGAACTCAGCATCCCAGATTGCAGCGCAGCCGCATTGTTTCAAGGGAGAGTCCGGGCGTGACCTGGAGGTCGTTGGAGAGCTCGACGTCGGTGATGGTGGTGGGGGAGGAGAGGTAGCGGTCGGCGCCGAGGGAGGCCTCGGGGAGGACGGCGCGCTGCATGACGGGGTCGCGGGTCAACATGTCCGCCAGCTCCCACTGGATCTGCTTCGCCACCATTCGCACCCGTCGCTCCTTGGCCATGCACCGCACCACGTGCAGCCGCCGCACGGAGACGGGCGCCTCGGCGGCGAGGGCCCGTGGCAGCGGCGAGGACACCAGCGGCCGTCACGGGAACATCCTCGCTGGCTTCATGGTGGTGGGGGATTTTGCGCTGCGGTGAGGCCGTCGGCCGTCGCTGTAGGGAGTGGGAAGGGGAGGGGTGAGAGGAGGAGGGTGTGGGGAACGGCGACGAGCTCCGCCGGAGGGAGGTGGTAGAGGCGACGCGAGACAGCGAGGAAACGGGGGATCTGGATGGTGGAAGGAAGGATGGCCAACGCTGGGGGCGATGAAGAGGTCGACGGCGGCGGGTGTGGGGGAGGCCGGCGGCGGGTTTGGGATGGCAGAGAGAGGGAGGTCTGGGTCGGGGAGAGGGGGATCTGGGAGGAGGTGGCGGCGGCGAGGATCTGAGGGAGGAGGATTGTGGCGGCTGCGGGGAGAGGAGGGGTGCGATGGGGGGTTGATGGGATCTGGCCTAGGGTTTGGGCTGCAGGTGGGGGGTATCTCTTTTTCATTTTATTTTCTTTTTTTCTGTAGATAGATGGATGGATGGATGTGGGATGGAGAGATGGATGGATGGATGGATGGGCGCCATGTCATCAATCCGTGGGAAGAGTCGTGATTGGTTCGGAAAAACTAGTGATTTTAAAAAAATGTCTAAGTACTAAAAATAGAGGGATTTTGTGAAGTAGCTATCAAGAATATTTTGCAAAATGGCACCACACAAATTTTCACTAGATTTAGACCACATTTTATGGATAAGGACCAATTTCTATGCATTTCTGATCTTTCTAGCTATTTTTAATCATTTTCCGAGTGCCCAAAATGACTTTTTTTGTGAAGGACCTACCATATATTTGTTGCAAAATTGTACCAAATCAATTTTCTAAAATACCATGACATATTTAATGCATAATTGACCAAATGATTGGGTGTCAAAATTTTTGATCCACCTCTCATGAAAAAGACAAATTTCCGCTCATTCAGTAGGAAACGGGTCAAATTTGAACTGCAACGTCCTCATTGTTTGTTATTTATTTTTTCCAAAAATCATTTCTAGGTACAAAAGTATCTATTTAATCAAAGAAACACCAAAAAATTCCAAGATTCAAGCACTAGCTAGGAACGGTCATTCCCGCCGTTTTGACCGCATTTTGAAACAGGCATAAAAAATTCAAAAAAATCAAAAAATTGGGAAACCTTCGCATTGTGTCATTATATGTCTCCAAGTTCCTAGAAAAAATAACAAACTTGTAATATGGAAATTATTTTAAAAAGGTGTTCTCAGAAACGAGCTATCATGTGTGGAGATCAATGGCTTTCAAGCCAAATGATCAATCTTATGGCCACATCCATGGCATAGTTTGTTCAAATGATGTCATATTGTGCACAAGAGTGCATATTGTAATGGCAAACAATGTTTCCTAAGGAAGTTTTCATTTTCTTTGGACGAAAAAACCATTTTCCATTTTTTGAGTGCCCAAAAGGAGGTTTTTTTGTGAAGGACCTCCCAAATAATTGTTGCAAAATTGGACCAAATCATTTTTCTAAAATACTAGGCCATATTTAATGCACAATTGACCAAATGGTTGGGTGTAAAAAAATTTGATCCACCTCTCATGAAAAAGACAAATTTCCGCCGATTCAGTTGGAAGCGGGTCAAATTTGAACTGTAGTTGCCTTGTAGTTTGCTCTTTATTTTTTCCAAAAATCATTTCTAGGTACATAAGTATCTATTTAATCATAGAAACACCAAAAAATTCCAAGATTCAACCACTAGTTAGGAACGGTCATTCCCACCGTTTTGACCGCATTTTGAAACGGGCATAAAAAATCAAAGAAAATCAAAAAATTGGGAAACCTTCGCATTGTGTCATTATATGTGGCCAAGTTCTTAGGAAAAATAACAAACTTGTAATACGGCAATTATTTTAAAAAAGTGTTCTCAGAAACGAGCTATCACGTGTGGAGATCAATGGCTTTCAAGCCAAATGATCAATCTTATGGCCACATCCATGGCATAATTTGTTCAAATGATCTCATATTGTGCACAAGGGTGCATATTGGAATGGCAAACAATGTTGCCTAAGGAAGTTTTCATTTTCTTTGGACGAAAAAACCATTTTCCATTTTTCGAGTGCCCAAAAGGAGGTTTTTTTGTGAAGGACCTCCCAAATAATTGTTGCAAAATTGGACCAAATCATTTTTCTAAAATACTAGGACATATTTAATGCACAATTGACCAAATGGTTGGGTGTAAAAAGTTTTGATCCACCTCTCATGAAAAAGACAAATTTCCGCTGATTCAGTTGGAAGCGGGTCAAATTTGAACTGTAGCTGCCTTGTAGTTTGCTCTTTATTTTTTCCAAAAATCATTTCTAGTTACATAAGTACCTATTTAATTAGAGAAACACCAAAAAAAATTCAAGATTCAACCACTAGCTAGGAACGGTCATTCCCGCCGTTTTGACCGCATTTTGAAACGGGCATAAAAAATTCAAAAAAATCAAAAAATTGGGAAACCTTCGCATTGTGTCATTATATGTGGCCAAGTTCCCAGGAAAAATAACAAACTTGTAATACGGCAATTATTTTAAAAAAGTGTTCTCAAAATCGAGCTATCACGTGTGGATATCAATGGCTTTCAAGCCAAATGATCAATCTTATGGCCACATTCATGGCATAATTTGTTCAAATGATCCCATATTGTGCACAAGGGTGTATATTGGAATGGCAAACAATGTTGCCTAAGGAAGTTTTCATTTTCTTTGGACGAAAAAACCATTTTCCATTTTTCGAGTGCCCAAAAGAAGGTCTTTTTGTGAAGGACCTCCCAAATAATTGTTGCAAAATTGGACCAAATCATTTTTATAAAATACTAGGCCATATTTAATGCACAATTGACAAAATTGTTGGGCGTCAAAAGTTTTGATCCACCTCTGGTGAAAAAGACAAATTCCCATTGATTCAGTAGGAAGCGGGTCAAATTTGAACTGCAGCTGCCTCATAGTTTACTATTTATTTTTTCCAAATATCATTTATAGTTACATAAGTACCTATTTAATCATAAATACATGGTTTGATGGCGATACGTCGAGGTTTGGGCGGTGGCCAAGGCCCCCAACTCTAGAGCGCGTAAACTCGCATGCCCGACGCGTGGTCACCGCGTGACCGTGGTGTTGCCATGTGTTCTGGGCAGCCTAGGCATGTCTAGTGGTTGGGCACTCCCCAGGTAGGTTCTAGGAAGAAAATTACAACATAAGATTCTCACGAGGAGACCGATCGATGCTCAAACATGAATTAGCAGCCAAGTGTTTGATTAGCGGTACGGGAAATGCACATGGCCAATGGGCGTGAGTGTTTGCTGAGGATGATCATCTACTAAGAAGAATGTCTTCGCAAATTTTCAGATCAAAAGGAGGATCCTAGGTGGTACTTGCTTTGCAAAGTACCACACTGGACAGAAATATGAATGTTGAAACTAGGCTCAAAATAATGAATGGATTGAGCTGAAATTTGGTGGAGGATGGTTAATTGGGCATTGGAAAGCACCGTAGAAAATTGATACCATTTGGACATGCCAAAGTGGTACTTCCTTCACAATGCTCTTCTATGGACAGAAACTTGGGAAAACTAGTGAGAGAAATTGGATGAATGAAATGAGCTCAAATTTGGTGTAGGTAAGTTACATAGGTATGGTTATGCCTTGGTAGATTTTCAGATCATTTGGGTAAGCCTAGCTAGTACTTACTTCACAAAGCTTCTCTCGAGGTAGAAACTTTGAAAATTTCCTGAGAAAGATTGACTAGGAAAATGGAGCTGAATATTATTATGTGGCAATTATTTGGGTATGGAAGAGTGCCCAAAGAGTTTGAGGTTAATAGGAGGGGTCTAGATAACACTTGCTTTGCAACGTGCCAATTTGGCCATAAAATATAAATTGAACCTGGGCTCACATAGATAATTTTCCTGAGCTGCAATTTGTAGGAGGGTGATAATTTGGGCATATGAAGAAACCGTATAAATTTCATGTCATTTGGATATATAAAAAAGGTACTTCCTTCACAATGCTTCTAGGTGGACAAAAACTTTGGAAATTTGCCGAGGAAGATTTGCTAGGAAAGTGGAGCTGAATTTTGTCATGCAGTAATGATTTGGATAGGAAAGAGTGCCCAAAAATTCTGAGGGCAATCAAGAATATATAAATAGCACTTCCTTCATAAAGTGTTGTCATGAACAGAATAGGAAAATGAATATTGTTGAATTAGTTTTGAACTAGGCAAGGAAGGATTTTTACATATTTGATGAAGATATGACCCAAAGAATTTATGAGATTTTTTTGGGAATTTTTGGAATGACAGAAATATAGGTTGCTTCACAACCTAGGGCAAAAACTGCCACATGGACATGACACATAGGCAAAACTGATAAGGTGGCGCCTAGTCATAGCAACCCACCACAATTTACAAGGTTATGACCATCTATATTGGTCATGATCAGCTAGAAATAAGGCAGCAGACCAGTGCTATCTGCTTTATGACCATTTCGTGTAAGGAAATTACGACCTTTCTGACCAAAATGGTCGTTATAGTTTAGGTTTTGGAGCCCCCCGAACAACTTTTGACCAATTGGTCTGAAATGGTCATAGATCTATGACCAATTCTTCCAGAGTCACTAACAGAAGGTCACAAGTTGACATATTTCTTGTAGTGAACGATTCCAAGATACCCGCGTGATCCTAAATTTTTTTTAGTGAAATTTGAGAAGAGAAGAGTCAAAACTCTACGTCAGGATGCCTCACCAGAGCGACGAAGGGACTGAGGAGTAAAAAGAAATCCTAACTCTCCGATACATATAATCCTAAATGACTCAAAACATTTCTAGACTCACTAACGCCAGCGGTTCGATCAAGCAGGGGGCTCCTAAGGTCGGGGAAGGCTCTGATTACCAACTTGTAACGCCCTCGATGCGGCTATATCTCCCACGTGTCGAAGCACGACTTAGAGGCATAACCGCATTAAAAGCAATGTCGCAAGTGAGGTAATCTTCACACAACCCATGTAATACATAAGGGAAAAGATACATAGTTGGCTTACAATCGCCACTTCACACAATTACATGAATATAACATTACATCAACTAGATACACACAAGGTCCGACTACGGAACCCGAAATAAAAGAAGACTACCCCAAATGCTACACATATCCCCGATCGACCCCAACTGGGCTCCACTACTGATCAACTGGAAACGAAACAACATAAATGACAAGATCTTCATGGAGCTCCTCCTTGAGCTTGGTTGCGTCATCTGCACGGTTCAACAACACCTGCAAACTGGCTTTGGCAGTATCTGTGAGTCACGGGGACTCCGCAATCTCACACCCTCGCGATCAAGACTATTTAAGCTTATGGGTAAGGTAAAGGTATGAGGTGGAGCTGCAGCAAGCGACTAGCATATATGGTGGCTAACATACGCAAATGAGAGCGAGAAGAGAAGGCAAAAGCACGGTCGAACATCTATGATCAAGAAGTGATCCTAGAACAACCTACGTCAAGCATAACTCCAACACCGTGTTCACTTCTCGGACTCCGCCGGAAAGAGACCATCACGGTTACACACGCGGTTGATGTATTTTAATTAAGGTTAACTTCAGGTTTTCTACAACCGGACATTAACAAATTCCCATCTGCCCATAACCGCAGGCACGGCTTTCGAAAGTTCAAATCCCTGCAGGGGTGTCCCAACTTAGCCCATCACAAGCTCTCATGGTCAACGAAGGATATTCCTTCTAGCGGGAAGACCCGATCAGACTCGGAATCCTGGTTACAAGACATCCTCGACAATGGTAAAACAAGTCCAGCAACACCGCCCGAATGTGCCGACAAATCCCGATAGGAGCTGCACATATCTCATTCTCAGGGCACACTCAGATAGGTCAAGCTACGAGTAAAACCAGCCCTTGAGTTTCCCCGAGGTGGCACCGCAGGCTGCCCGGTTCGGACCAACACTTAGAGAAGCACTGGCCCGGGGGGGTTAAAATAATGATGACCCTCAGGAGCGCGACTCCCAAGGGAAAATAAAAGGCTAGGTGGCGAATGGTAAAACCAATGTTGGGCATTCCTGGAGGAGTTTTATTCAAGGCGAACTGTCAAGGGGTTCCCATTATAACCCAACCGCATAAGGAACGCAAAATCCGGGAACATAACACCGATATGACGGAAACTAGGGCGGCAAGAGTGGAACAAAACACCAGACATAAGGCCGAGCCTTCCACCCTTTACCAAGTATATAGATGCATTAATTAAATAAGAGGTATTGTGATATCCCAACAAGTAAACATGTTCCAACAAGGAACAACATCTCCATGTTCCAACAAGGAACAAACTTCAATCTTCACCTGCAACTAACAACGCTATAAGAGGGGCTGAGCAAAGCGGTAACATAGCCAAACAACGGTTTGCTAGGACAAGGTGGGTTAGAGGCTTGGTTCAACAATATGGGAGGCATGATAAGCAAGTGGTAGGTATCGCAGCATAGGCATAGCAAAAGAGAGAGCAACTAGCAAGCAAAGGTAGAAGTGATTTCGAGGGTATGGTCATCTTGCCTGAAATCCCGCAAGGAAGAAGAATGAGTCCATGAAGAAGATAAACGGACGTAGTCGAACGGATCCTCACACACACGACGTTACCGGAACCAACCCGGAGAAGCAAACTCCGGAAAGAAGCACACAACATAGTAAACAACCAACACATGAACACGGTATGATATGCGGGATGCGGTATGCGATGCATATGCATGATTTGCAAGGAAATGGATGAACCTAGCCTCAACTTGGGAATCCAAGAGTGCCACTGGAAAGGTGAGATGATTTCGGTTGAAATCGATATAAAGATCACCGGAATCGGATGCACGGTTTGGAAATGGCAAGCAAAACAAATATGGCACCGGTCTGCGATAATCAGCAAGTAGCCATCGAAAAGTATCAAGATAAATATGCTACAGCACTCATACATGACAAAAAAATACATGGCAGGGAACCACTCATGATGCTTGACAAAAGATGAACACTGAGCTACGGCCAATTCATCCATTAACAGATTCAAACAAGCATGGCAAAAGTGCAAATGATAACAGGTTTCAGACTTAGTGAAATTAACACAAGTCTGGAATTTAACATCAGGTAGCACACTTTAGAGCATGAAAACTACATGCTACAGGAACTTAACATGGCAAAGCAAGGCATGGCATGAAGCTACTCAAAGCACGTAACAAAAGTCCCTTAGTGACCTTGAGCCAAAAGGGGTCAGAAAATACAATTGCAAGCACGTGAACATGGCAAAAACATGATCAGATTACAGACTTAGTGAAAAACTGGAGCATGCAAACCAGTTAACGAGTAGGCATGTTCACGAGCTCGATGCATTCACTACAGAGCATGGCATGACAAACTAAGAATACAACCATTAAGAATACATGCCCTAGAAGCTAGACATGGCAAGAACAACAACATAGCATGCACGGATCAATAGCAACAACCTCGGCAAAATCGCTAACAAGTCAACAATCTGCCAGGATTCACGAAATAGCAAAAGTAGAGCTCGATTGACTCAAGCTAGGGTGCTCCATAAATGCAAAAAAATACATGGATGGATAGAGCACCACAATGTTAACAAATCATCCTTACTGATCATCTTCAAAAGAGGCACGGATCACTAGGAAACAACATGAACATATGGCATAATGACAAAATCAGGACAAGGACTTAGAGAAATTCTAAGTCCCTGAAATCAGCATTACCGAGTACGCTACTTTGCAAGCTTGTGCTAGTCACCACACATATGACAAAAATACATGGTAAGCACCTTTGTAAATATGGCATGGCATATAACAAAACACATGTAGAGCTCAGGATCATAGCATGCACACATTAACCATGGAAAAAATGACAAATATCTATTTGATGAAACAGATCTGGCAAATATATCACATAGCCCTCTTCCAACAGCATTTCGGGCATCAAGATGAGCTCAAATGAAAATGATGCAACGAGATGAAATGATGTACTCGTTGATACGAACATTTTGATATGCTACACGCTCAAAACAAAGCCACGGATGATGAGTTATGATGCGATGAAAATGCCCAAAAATACTGGAATCTAGGGGACTTAGTGGAATTTCAACCTCTCCGAGAAAGTCAACGGGACGAAGCGGTGCGGGATGACGAGATCTGGGACGGAGGGCGCTGTTTGGTTGGAGGAGGTGGTGGATCTGATCCGGGCGAACGGATCCGGGACGGAGTGGAGCTCCGGTGAGCTTCGCGAGCTCCGGCGACGATGGGGAGGCGGCGTGGAAGGACGGAGGTGGCCGGGAGATGGCGGGTGAGGGCGACCGGCGAGCCCTGTGGCCGCGGTGAGGCCGGCCGGCGAGGTCATGAGGCGGCGACGGCATGAGCTCCCGCGGCGGCGACGGAGCTCGAAGGAGCAGCGGTCGGCGGCGCTTGCCGTCGGCGAAGAACGAGGCGGCGGCGGCGATAGCTTCCGGCGGCGGGGACGACGTACGAGGCGACGCAGGTCCCGAGCGGCGGCGCAAGAGGCATGGCGGCATGCACGCGCGGTCAGGCGCGACCGGTGGCGAGCAACGGAGCAGGCGACGGCGACGCTAGGGCAGCGGTGACCGGTGATGAACAGCGAGGCGGAGGAGGCGCTAGGGCAGAGTGGCGGCGGCGAGCGGGCCCGGCGAGGCCCGGTTCGGCCCCGGGGCGGGCCGGATCTGGGCCCCGGGCGGCGGCGGCGATGTGGGGTGCTGGCGGCGGTGACGTGGCGCCCTGCGGTTGGGCGCGGGAGGCGGAGAGGATGAAGTGTCATGCTCCCATTGGATGGAGCGACGTGGCGGCTGGACATGTCCGTCGGCGGGGAAATTGTCCGGCGACGCGAGGTGGACGAAGGTTAGGGTTTATCTGCGCGAGAATTTCAAAGGGAGACACATATTTATAGATAGAGGGAGCTAGGAGAGTCCAAAGGAGGTGCGGTTTGCGGCCACGCGATCGTGATCGTGATCGAACGCTCTAGATGATGGAGAGGGTTTAGGTGGGTTTTGGGCCAAATTGGAAGGGTGTTGGGCTGCAACACTCACGAGGCCTTTTCGGTCCCTCGGTTAACCGTTGGAGTATCAAACGAAGTTCAAATGACACGAAACTTGACAGGCGGTCTACCGGTAGTAAACCAAGGCCGCATGACAAGTCTCGTTCCAATCCGAAAACGATTAACACCCACACAGGAAAAAGAGGTAGAACGGGACACCGGATGACATAGGAGCGCCGGATGCAAAATGGACAACGGGGAAAATGCTCGGATGCATGAGACGAACATGTATGCAAATGAAATGCACATGATGACATGATATGCAATGCATGACACGCAAGCAATGACAACGCAACAACAACAAATAAGTGGAAGACACCTGGCACATCGGTCTCGGGGCGCTACAGGCGGCGTACTTCGAGTGCCGCCAGCAGCAGCGGTTAGCGTCCACCAACGACGCGTCGGTGGTCGGCGGCCAGAAGAACAGCGAGGGGCGCCACCTGTGGTGGGGCGTCCCCGGCCGCACACTCGAGGGCGTGCTGACGTACCTCGAGGGCAGCAACGACCCGCCGTTGGTGTACCCGGCGAGGGTGGCCGCCCCGGCGCACCACCGACGCGCCGGGCCATGGGCGCCAAGGAGGTTCGGGTCCTCCTCCTCTTCTTCCTCCTCGCGATCTTCCTTGCACTCCTCCGGTACTCCGGCCCTGCTCGGCGTCAAGGCCGAGCCCGCGGCGGAGACGCCGCTCGGCCGGCGCACTCGCAACGCCGGCATCGTCATCAACGAGGGCGGTCGGCGCGCCTCCTTGTCGGCTCCTCCTCCGCGCTTCGTCAAGCCAAAGACGGAGCCGGGGCTCGCGCCGGTGAAGACGGAGCCGGGGCTCGCGCCGGTGAAGACGGAGCTCGACGACGACGCGGCCCTGGAATGGGCGCGCAGGGACTCCATAGCGATGGAGAAGGAGCGCCTGAAGAAGGCGAAGGAGCGCTAGTGCGCCGCCCTGCGCCGCTTCGCAGAGCGCCGACGCGGCCGCGACGAAGGCGGAGTCGTCGTCATCTGCGACAGCGACGACGACGATGCACCGCCGCCACCAGCCCGCGTTGGCGATGCCGGTTAGGGGTCCACCAGGGACGGCCGCGTCAAGGAGGAGAAGTCCGACGACGGCGGTGACGATGGCGGCGACGACGGCGACTACTCGGCATTCAGCCAGTTTCTTTTTTAGATTAGTTATATACTTTGCTATGTAATGAAAATCCACGAACATGTCTAATATATGCCCAAGTTTGCCGAAATTTATCGTGTTTAGCTGAACTTCGCCGAACTATGCCGAAATTTGCTATACAAATTTTATTTTTAAATGCGCCTGGGGCGGCCCTGGGGCCGGCGGCTGGGGACCAACTCGCCCCCAGACTTAATTTTTGCGCTGGCTCACCCCCAGGCGGCGATTTTAGGCGCCTCCTAGAGGGCCAACGGTTGGAGATGCTCTTATAAGTCAGGTGACAACCAAACATGCGTGACTTATAAGTCACTGGTTTTAATTCACTTGACTTATAAGTCAAGTGACTTATTTGGAACCAAACAGGGCCTAAAGAGTTAAGCAACTAAAGTCCCCAATGCAAAGGTGCTTAACTTGTTGTAGCTGCATCCTTAGCAACTAAAGTTATTCATGTATTGGTGGGCTTCTTTCATTTAAGTGTTTTTCCTAGGTTCTCGCGCTTGGCATTGGTTCTTTCTGAGGTTACCACACCCATTTCTTTTCTCTTAATTACATTGATGGTAGTTTAAAATTGTAATATGAGCTTCTCTTCATGTAAAACACTCGGTAAAGAGATTTTTGCTGGCTGCATGTTCGACGAGTGCTCTTCGCCCGGTGTTGACACTTGAAAAACATTTTGCCGAGTATATTTTGTCCTTCTCCTTCACTGAGTGTACTGGGCACTCAGTAATTAAACAAGGTGATTTCGGTAGTCCTAACCCTGAACATACTCTCCTCCATTGTGTACGTATAGATCGCATTGAAGAGGGTTGGTGTTGACTTGTGTGCGGCAGGCAGTACAGCGCCTTTCAACGCATATTAACTACGGGGTGGCCGGAGTCGCTGGAGTGCATGTGTTTCCTATTGGTTTCCTAAGCTAAACCCATAGAAACTTACCAAGTACTAGTACGTGCCACTCCCTCCAGGAGTTATCAAGTGATACCATGTGTTAGGTGATATCATGATACGGGCTTTTGGGAGCCGTTGGATCTCAGATCCGACGGCTCCCGAAGTTCTTGAGCATTTTGTAAAAAAAGTTATCCAGAAGTCTCAAAATTTCACGTAGGTGCAATAGACTTCCGGAAGCCGTCGGATCTGAGATCCAACAACCCAGAAGCCCGTATCATGGTATCACTTAAGTGTTGGTAGCACATGATATTTTCCCACTCCCTCCATTCTTCGGACTCCTAGCTAGTACTCCCTCCGGTCCTTTTTACTCTGTATATTGGATTTGTCGAAAGTCAAACTTTGCTAAGTTTGACCAAATTTATATTAAAAATTATTACCATCTATAATATCTAATAAATATAATATGAAAACATATTTCAAGATGAATCTAATGATATTGGTGTTGTTATGTGAATGTCTATAAATTTTTTATATAAATTGGTTAAAGTTGGATGAGATTGATTTCGGATAAATCTAATATGCAAAGTAAAAATGACCGAAGGAAGTATATGTGCGTACACAAATCACCTCCGTAATTCTTTTCACTGGAGGCATGATATCCCTGCACATCACATTCGCATTCGCTCTGAGAATCAAGTCTACACACACGGGTCCATGTATTTGGAGCAGATATAGTACATAATCTCCAAGACCTTCCCCCTAGTTTGTCGCTCCATGTAAATGGGTTGGTTGTTTTCCATAGACATGCACACATGCGCGCCTAGCTAGTTCTTGTACGGGTGCCGCATGGACGTGGACTTATGCATGGCAGTAGTAGCTGGCTAGCCTGCCAGCAATTAAGCCTGCAACAGTATACTTCGCCACATCTACTGTACTAGTGCCTGACAGTGAAGCATGCATGCATGCATGGACGCACGATGGAGCCTGTGTAGCTAGGAATGACTACTCTCTAGTAGTTGTACATAAATAACAGCCACCCACTCCACCGAACAAGCATTCGCTATTTTGAAGGCATTTTCAACAAGTTAAATATAGCTTTGTTAAATGTTTATGTCATCAATCAATCGATGAATAATCGTACAATTACTTCAATATTTTGTACTATCTAAATTGTTCAGTAGGAAGTGAGAATAAATGTGATTGTTCTAGTATATTTTGTCTTGGAGCTAGTGCAAAGGTTGTTGATTACTAGTACTAATCTATATGCAATTTTACCCTATCTTCTTATTTATTTCATGTCATATCATCAGCGTGCCTGACTCCTTGCGCCGGTGATGGACCGACATCGGCATCTATTCGGTGAAGTCCTGCTATTTGGCCCTCTTCAGCTTCATCAACGCTCCCCACTGGTAGCTCACCTGGAAATCATGGGCGCCTTTGTGGATCAAATTTTTTGCTTGGCTCGCGCTGCAAAACCGGTGTTGGACGGCCCCTCACCTGGCTAGACACAACCTTCCTCATCACACGTCCTGTCCAGCCTGCTCCGTGACCAGGCACCAGAATCCATGGAGCACTTGCTGGTGGGCTGCCCGTTCTCGAGACAAATCTAGCACGACACTTTCGCTTGGTGTCTTCACCATGCTCGGGTTCCCTCGCCACAAAATATCTTTCTGGATCGGTGGCACACTACGTACGATTCAGTCCTGGCAGCCTACAAGAAAGGCGTTTCCTCGCTCATTCTTCTCGTTCCCTGGTCAATTTGAAAGCATCGCAATTCGTGCGTGTTTGATGGAGGCACTACATCCAGCGCCTAGCTGATCCATGCTACCAGGAGGAGCTGTAGGATTCGCAAGCTTTGCGTATTTGCGAAAAAAATAAATTTTATCAACACATATCTTACAACTGCTCGAGAAGTCCTAATAGGTTACATTTCCAGTGAACCTTTATAATTGTTCTTGATCTTTTTGAAACAAAAATCGGGCAAAAGCTCGTGACCTATGTGCATGGTGAAGTGCAGGCTTCGTCGCGTATGCAGACAGTGGAGTGCGGGCTTCCATCCTTGCCCTCCTGAACTGCAGAGATAAGTGAAGAGATACGTATGTTAGACGTCGACACGGCTCTTCTGCCATCTGCAGGCGCCATGAATGAATCCATCCCTAGTAAGTGAAGAGATATGTCCCAACTACCACCAGCTACCTCACCGCCGTACTCCGCGTAGTAATAACTGTTTTCTTACCAGTCGACCACCCGGCCCAAAACCACTATAAAAACCCTCCTAGTCAGTCCCCAAATCCTCACCCACTCACTCACAGTCCCTCGGCCTTCACTCACACACCAACTAAGCCCACAGAGCAAGCACACTAGCTAGTTTCTGCCATGGCAGCTCGCCGTGCCCACGCCGCGGCGGCCTTGGCCCTGCTGGTGGCGGCGCTCGTGCTGTCTGCGGCACCGGCGCCGGCCGAGGGTGCGGTTGCGAACTGCGGCCAGGTGGTGAGCTACCTGGCCCCGTGCATCAGTTACGCCATGGGCAGGGTGAGTGTGCCTGGCGGCGGCTGCTGCAGCGGCGTGCGTGGCCTTAACGCGGCCGCTGCCACCCCCGCCGACCGCAAGACCACCTGCACCTGCCTCAAGCAGCAGGCGAGCGGCATGGGCGGCATCAAGCCCAACCTCGTCGCCGGCATCCCCGGCAAGTGCGGCGTCAACATCCCCTACGCCATCAGCCAAGGAACCGATTGCTCCAAGTAATTACTTACCCAGTTGCCCTAATGCTACAGCTTTAGGACTTTTGATAGATCTATATGATTACATGCATGGACTGATGGACACATGAGTTAACGAATTAACAAATGATTGTTTTGTTTTAACTTTCTTTTGATGTATGCAGGGTGCGTTAAGCGTGAGACCGGAACCATTTCAGATGCATGGTGAGAGCGAAATAAATCGTGGAAGCCAGCCGTCCTTGCTGCATGGCTCCACCCCGTTTGATTTACTGCTTTACTAGTTCTACTGTTTCCCTAATAAATTAGTTTTACTGCTGCTGCTTCGATCATACGTTGTGGCCGATGTTGTTGCCACGAGAGCTGTGATCTTGTACTCCTGAGGGGACCTCGTGTCCTTTGTTGGAATTCTGTAATGCATGCTTACATCTATATATAGATGATGAACAAGCGAAATACAGGGTCCTTTAATAATGTCAGTATGTCTGAATCGCGGTTTGCACGCAGCCAAGTTGTTCTCCTACTTCGTTCGAGAAAGGGTAACGCTTGAGACATTAACGAAATCCTTATTATATTATTTTGGTCATTAACATATTTTAAAAGTATTTCCGTTGAGACGATACCTTGCATACTATTAAGTTTCCAATCTAAAATCTAAATATTTAAGACAATTTACATTTGGAATCAATATTTAAGACAATTTACATCAAACACAAGTGCATATATAGAAAAGTTCAGACACAAGCTCACACTAGTGCATATATAGACAAGTTTGCACAAACCTTCAATGAGAACTAGCACATGATAAGTGTAGAGAGAAGACAGGTCCAAAAGGAACGAAAAAACCTATCAAATGCATTACAAGTGTTGACGGCAATGTGTACATCGATCAAAGACATCCGCAATGCAAACATATTAAATGAAATTCATAATGCGGAGTAAGTTTCCAAAACGGATTAATACACAAAAATGGGCCATTTGGCTCATGTCACAGAAATGAACCATTGGGCTCATAAATGCAGCCATGGAATCAAAAAAATGAGTCATGTGGCTCATAAATGCCGCCATGGCAGTGAAAATGAGCACTTTGGCTCTAAGAGCATGATTAGTACTAAAATAAGTCCCTTGAATTCAAGCACCCTCTTAGTAGTATTGTTACATGTAGTTGTCACGTCACATATAGTCAATCTGTTACAAGTAGTTGTCACATCACATACAGTCAATCTAATAGACAACATGCATAATAACTAGTTATTATGAAATACTACTTTATTAATATATGGGTCATCTTACATTTTCACAATGTTTCTTGGAACCTATGCTATATAGATGGCTGTTAATCTACAACCCGCTTTCTTTTTCTTTTCTCTTCTCTAATGAAGTTCTAGCGGGCACACATAGAAGCAAGTTTTCGAAGTAAATGTGATGCATATATATAGTAAGTCTCAAAGTTAAGTCAAGGTCTTGTTGACGTGGAAGTAAATTCATTTTGTTGCGCCATCATTTACTCATACACCATAGCTTGGTGTAGCTCCATCATCTCCTAGAAGGATTGCCTCTTCACCGCTAACCTCAAAGCAATCATCTCTTCCAACATCTTAATAGATATCATTGATCATCTCAAAATTTGGGAACTCCAAACCTAGGGAAGATGATATCTTTGATCATCTTAATAGATGTAGTTGTCTCAACATGTTGAGTTGGGATTGCTTCCACCCACTTGATAGTATAGCCTACAACTACAAGAATATGTGTATACCCATCAGAAGCAGGAAATGGACAAAGTTAGTCCAACCCCATACACCAAAAGGTTCACAAACCAAGCTATAATGCATAGACATTTCTTGCCTTCTACCTATGTTACATGTACGCTGGAAAGCATCACAACTTTTTAACATACATGTGCGCATCTTCGAATAATGTTGGCTAATAAAAGCTAGACCGAGAAGTGCCATCATTGTTGTGCGATCACCAGCGTGGTGCCCTGCATATGGACTACTATGACAAGCCTACATGATTGCACCAGTCTCAGTGTTCAACGACACATCGCCATGTCATTCTGTCTGGACCATGTCTGTATAGGAATGGATCGTCTCAAAAACAATACTTTAGGTCACTAAAGAATTTCTTACTTTGATTATAATTCATATCTAGAGAAAAATACTTTCCTACTAGAAAGTTAGCATAATCTGCAAACCAAGGTACCATCTTTTTAACTATCACAAAAAGGGAATCATTTATCGAAACAGAGTAATGGGGAATCCCTTCCATCCTTGACAAATGATCCGCAACAAGGCTGTCTTCACCTTTTCTATCAACAATCTGCAAATAAAATTCTTGGAATAATGGGGTATCCCTTCCATCCTTAACAAGTGATCCACAATAGTGTTTTTGTGAGTTCGTTTAGGGTTTGTGTCATGACTAGGAAGACAAAATAGTGGCAGATCCCCGAAGATGAAATAAGGCCCTCCTCGCCTGTCCCCTATTTTGGTGATGTGTCTAACATCATCGGAGGGCGTGTGGAGGTGTGTCTCCGGCGGATATCATGGTATTCAGTTGGTGCTGGTCTTTGATAGATCTGTTTGGATCCAGTCTTTGTTCGCATGCATACATACTGGATCATTTTGATCTATACTTCTCTTCATCTGCGACGGTTCTTGTTCTGGTATGCTGCTCCTGTAAAGTCTTAGCACGATGACTTCCGAACTGTCTACTACAATAAGTTTGGCCCGACTCTGAAGAGAGAGGGTTGATGATGGTGGCGCGCCTTTGATTCGCGTTAGTGCTTGTAGCCGTCGTTAGATAGTCTACTAATATGGGTGTAATTTTTGTTATTTCTGTGTTCTTCGTACAAATCAAAGGAATCAAGCTTTATAGCAGGTGGTGTAATGGTGTGCTCATCCCCACCAAAAGTTAGCACTTGCCTAATTCAAAGAATCATTAATCCACTCAACTAGGGTCCTCGTGTTAGCTAGGGTGCCGTTCAGTAATCACTCCATCACGAATAGAATGGTACGTAGATCCATCTGCCCCCAACGTCCAACAACCTCTGCAGCCTCGTCGAATTAATCATCCTGCCACCGGCGATTTACTTGACACCAGGTATGCTTCAGTGTGTTTCCCTATCTCTTCTTCCTGGGAAACCTGGCCTATTTAAGCCATTTGATCGCTACCACCGCTGCTTCCGTTACACTACTGTAAGCTCGTAAGAGAACAAATATGGCTCGCGCAGCAGCTGCGCACATCATGGTGGTCGCTGTGGTTGCGGCGATGCTCCTCGCGGCGGCGCACACCGCCGACGCCGCCATCAGCTGCGGCCAGGTGAACTCTGCCTTGGGACCCTGCCTCACCTACGCGCGTGGCGGCGCTGGCCCGTCCGCAGTATGCTGCAGCGGCGTCAAGAGACTCGCCGCTGCCACCCAGACCACTGTTGACAGGCGCGCCGCGTGCAATTGCCTCAAGATGGCCGTCGGCCGCATGAGCGGGTTCAAGGCCGGCAACATCGCCAGCATCCCGTCCAAGTGCGGCGTCAGCGTCCCCTACGCCGTCGGCGCCTCTGTCGACTGCTCCAGGGTCAGCTGATCTGGAGAATGCAGATCACCCGTGGCCGGCGTTTAGCTCGATCGGTCGACGCTGATGAGTTAAGGTTACACCTCTATAAATATACGTGTCTAGATCGAATAAAAGCTTGGGTCTCCATGCATGATGGGTTGTACGAACGTGTGTGGTCAGGCCCTGCGCGTGGTGTGCTTGCATGTACGTCGAGCCAGCTCTCGACGGCCACGACTGAATCGATGTTTATTTCCGTTTGTGCAAGAGTAACAGTGTCGGTGGATATATGCGTCAGAGTTGTTAACTTTTATCTCTTGTGGAGTGCAAACTCTTGCATAGGTACTGGCACAGGCTGAATCATTCTCCGCTAAGGGCATCTTCAATGGTTGTAAGATAGTTGTTGGTAGACTTGGCCATATAGAATTTTTGATGATGTGTCATATAATAAATGAGGAAAGAGAGGAAGGTTGTATGTACATGAACCAACACCCATTGCACAAGCTCCAATGTAGAATGAGAGAGCACCTCATTTATTATCTCACATCCTATTGGGCAAACTAGATACAACCCATTGAAGTTGTTGTATGTTAAGATGTTGGTTGATGACATGACATATTTTACCAACAAGCTAACATATAAACTATTGAAGATGCCCTAAGGACAAGCACATTAGAGCATCTACTCAGCTAGGGCACACCAAATTCAACGCGTCAAACGGCGCGTCCGCCGGCAATAACCGGTTATACCTTATACTTTTTCCTATGCATCCGAATACCTTATACTTCATTCTTTAGATCTATACAAAGCATGCAAAAAAGAAAGTCGTCCTTACGTACGTACTACACAAATCACACTAGCTAAACTACGCTTCGTCGTCGAAGAGGTCCATTGATCTTCATGACGTGTGCCGGGTAGATGGGCCCATAGGAGGGCTCCTCTTCCTCTTCCTCCATATGTATAGGCAAGCATCTCGTCGACGTCCCCTTCCTACTCCAGCTGGAGGATACGGCGGTTGGCCTCCGCCTCCGACTGGAGGGAATCGAGAATTGTCTGCTGCTCCGCCTGCAGATCCGTGTCCACCGCGTCCTCCTCATCCTCCTCTTGCTCCTCCTGCTCCTCGTCCTCCTCCGACTCTTCCTCCGTAACCAACGCGTCTAGAGGTACCCCTGCGGCGATCTGGGCTTCGTGTCTTTCTCGGATCTGCTCAAGGAGCTGCAGCCGACGCTTCGGCGTTAGATAAGGGTAGCTCCTAACCGGTCAACGTGGTCGCGTGGCTACTTGAATGTGGTGGCGGACGGCAAGCGTCCGGCAAGTGAAATGCGGAGGTGAACGACGTTCGGAAGGTGGTGGCGGCGGAGGGGAGGAAATGTGATGGGTAGAGTTTCAGTGTCGGTGTCCGCCTTAAATGGCCGGGCTAGGGGCCTTGCATGGTGCGTTGGAGCGCCGATACACGGCGCCATCGGTCTGTCGTGAAAGACGTGCTTCATGCTGAAGGGTTTTGGAATGTTTTTCTAAAGGACCCGCATGTCAGTCCGACGTGCCGAACACGCCTCGTCGCACCAGGGTCTCCTCATATCCGCCTCGGATTTGGGTTAGATATAAGAGGTGTCGATCAGCCCAAATGCTTGAGGCCGATTTAAGGTGTTTGTCTGGGTCGTAATTTTTTGACCGACCAGTGATCATTTGCCCGGACGTTTGAGGCATGTGTAGATGCTCTCGCCTCCATCGCTTGGCCGGCACAAAACCTACTTGCTTTATTATTCAACTGGCACCCAGACGCTGCAAGCGTACGGACAATCGCATTACAGGATCTAGGAGACTAGGACGATTCATAATCAAACATGAGATTTAGAAAATACTCCCTCCATAAATAAAGTAAGATGTTTTAGATCACTATTTAAAGCAATGGTCATTAAGTAGTGACCTAGAACATTTTATATATGTTTACAGAGGGAGCAGCTTACAACATTACTTTTTATGCTCTTGGTAATCACATTTAGGAGATCGATCAAAACACGCTGCTTCCAGCGTTTGCTTTAGAACCGGCGTGAGAGCTATGTCTCGCTTACAGTGAGACCATAGTTGCTCTCACGATGCTGGACGATTTCTCTAGAGCAGACCCGACCCCGAGCTCTCCTCCTAGCGCGCACTGGCGGCGGCCACTCCGGCCCCGTCGGCCACCCCACCGCTGGCTCGCAGCCCAGCCGCCATGCTGCCGCCGCCTCCACCCTCATTGCCTGTGGGTTTCAAACCGGTTGCCGTCCCGCCGCCATCTCTATCGTCTTTCTGGTCAGATCTGGATCGGGACCTCCTGCTTCCGCCGCCGCCGACGACGACGATGGACCTGCACACCCAGCTTCGTGTCGTGCCCATGGCGGTGCTGGTGATGCCTCCGTGCGAGCTCGAAGCGCCCACGTCACCGAAGCCCGCGGCAGCTGGTGGCTGCCCCGCTCCGTCGACGACGGCTACTGCTGTCGACATCCTGGTCCTCGTGGCGGCCCCGTCCCTCCTCCTGCCGGCCGCGCCCGGGAGCTCGCGTCCATCACCATCGAGCTCGCTCCCCTCCGAGCCAGCGCCCGTGGTCCCTCCCGCACCGTCATTCGCCGCCGCCGCACTAGCCGCGGCTGCACTTGCTTGCCGCAGATCGGACCCGGCCATCGAAGGGCAGAAGCCTCGTTCCCAGGAGGGCCTGGATACCTTTGCTTCGCCGCCTGCTGGACGCCCTTGCCTGCCCGATGGCCAACCTCCTGCACTCGCTGCTCCTGGTTGGGGGGATTGGCGTGGATGCTTCCATCGTGATGAGGCGACTGATGTTCTCGAGTGTGAGCAAGGGGGGTGGAAGACTGTCTCGAAGGGGCGCCGCTCGCCGCCTCCTGTAGCTTTTCATCGCCCTTCCATCAATGTGCGGCGTTCCCCTCCGGCGTGGCTGAGAGACAGGTGTTTCCGGTGTCTCTGTCGAGGTCATCGCGCACACTCCTGTAGCGGTCCAATCCGATGCACTGACTGCCTTTGATCTGGACACATCGCTCGCTTCTGTCGTGCTAAGAAGCCTGTCCATCAAGCTTCGCCGCTCCAATGTCATGCTCCATCGCCTGCTTTCACCGGTGATGTCTCCATGATAGATGTGTAGTTCCGGTCTATCTCGGCTGAGCATGTCAGGTTGGTGGAGGAGACCAAGATGCTTCGCACTGAGCTTCATGACTGCCTTGCGCGTGCCAGTAGTGTTTTGGGGAGGGCGGAGGCCGCTCTTGCCAAACTAGAGGTGGTGCCAGATGTGTCTTCGCTGCCTGAGCTTCAGATTGGGGTTGTGCCTGATGTGTCCCTATTGCCCGAGATCTAGGTTGACTCTGTCGATGGGGAAGGTGGCATGTATGGAGATCTCTCCCCTCGTGCTACAGCCTGTCAGTTGCCGCTGCCTGTCATGCCGATTCCTTCCGGGAGCGAAGTCATTGTTGAGGTCGTGACTCCGGTGCTGCCGATTATGCCTGAGCTTCAGAAGCTTTGTGGGGAGCCCACTTTGCCTATTTCGATGGTGCTTCCCGAGGAGATATGGTCTCTTGGAGGGGACTTGGTGATGCCAACTGCGACCTCATCGTTTTCATTGGAGCCGAGTCAGCCGCTTGCCTTTGTGAACCTTGGAGGTTTGGCGGCTGCTGCTGCTCTCTCACCTGAGGTTGTTGGCCCGGTGGCGTCTGTTGGTGCTGAGTTTGATGAGGTAGGTGCTTTGACACCTGTTTCTAAGGCGCCGAAGCTCGTCCAGTCTCTCATCTTTGACCGCGACGCTATGTTGGCACGTATTGACAAGGTGGTCTTCGCGAAAAAACTTGGCCGCTTGCTCACCGGCTTGGATGCAGCTTGTCCTGGGTCTGCCAAGACGATTGCTTGCCTCCTAGCGGAGGAGGTTTCTACGGGCAAAATTAAGAAGGTGAAGAAGGCTATCAGGAGCATAGGCAAGAAGACTGACGTTATTAGAAAGGCGTGCGCGGCTGCTTAATGGAGGATGCTCAGTCTTTTTGTCATCCATCTTCGATTGACTCGCCTTTGTGGATTTGGTGGCGTTCGGTGGTTTCGTTGAGGGTTTCGTTGCGATGTCATTTTGCGAGGGTTTGTGGTTGTTGCATGTTATGTATGTTTGTTGGGTTGACCGTGGTGTCATGGAGTTTCTTTCTTAGCGAGTAGTCCGCATGTGGTCTATATGTATCGGTTTTCGCCCGGTTTTCTGTTAATTAACTAGGCAATTCTCTTCTTCTTAATTAATCGATGAGGCAAATCTTTTGCCTCCGTTTCGAAAAAAAATAGTTGCTCTCAGGTCGAGCGTGGGAGCTCATCTCGCTGAAGGTGCGTGTATATAGGCGCTGCTGCCACTCGCTACAGGTTTGCTCGTTGTGGGTACACCCACATTTTATTTTCTTCTGTTTATCTTCGGTTCTTTTTGTTTTTCCAACGGTTTTCTTCGGGTTTTTCATTGTGACTTCAGTTTTTCACCCTTTTTTCTTTCTCAGTTTTCACAGATTTTTTGTTTTCTTGTTTTTTTAATTTCTTTCCTATTTTCTTCATTTCTCTTTGTTTATTTCTTTTCTTATTTTTCATCGGTTTTGTTTTGTTTTTTTCTTCGTTTTCTCATGCATTTCATGGTTTTGTTTGGGTTCTTCATTTTTCGTCATCGCTGAGTGTTTCTTTTGTTTATTTTTTCCCTTTTTTTTGGTTGTCACTGTTTTTTCCCTTTTTTCTTCAACACATGTCTACCTTTACCATACATATTTTTACATTTTATGTGTACATCAAGAATATGTTTTCTACTTTTATTTTTTAAATACATGATTAATGTTGTAGAAAGATTTATATTTGATGACTACTATTTTCATACACATTATACATTCTTAGTGTATATCAGGTATATTTTTAATACATGTTTAATATTTTTGAAGTATATGATAAAAATATTTCTACACAATCAACATTTTAAAATTTTATGTTTTTATGGTCAAAATATTTAATACACGTTCTAAAAAAATTATACATCAGAAACACTTTTTTGTACACATTTAACTTTTTTAAATAGATGATTGATATTTTTTCAGTTTTTTTAGTGACTACTTTTTTATACATATTGTGATCGGCTTTATATATCTGGAACATTTTTACCCATGTTGAAATTTTTCTAAATATATATGATTAATTTTTTTGATACAGGACCAAAAATATCAAATGCTTGATTAACATTTAACACTTTTCAAATTCTAGATTAACATACTTGAAATGTTCTATATAGAGTGTATTTTGAAACTAATACACACACGCTCGCGCGTGAACACACACACACACACACACACACACACACACACACATTTCAAGTGCTTCATATTTCACCCCTTTTTCTTTCTTTCTTTCTTCCTTTCTATGTTTTCTTCTGGTTTTCTCTCCATTTTTTTATTTTTTCTGTTTTTCTTTTGTTTCTTTTTTGTTGGTTTTTCTTTTTCTTTTTGCTATTTTCAGCACATGGATACATTTTTCATACGTAATGTACATTTTTTGAATACATTAGAAACATTTTTTATTCACATTTAGCATTTCTCAGATATTTTTTAATACATGTTTTGATGTCTACTTTTTTCATACACGTTTTACATTTTTCGTATAAATATAGACATATGTTCCACAATTATTAATTACATTTTTACAATTTTTCAAAATACATGCCCAACATCTTTTGAATACAATTGAAAAAATTCAATGATGTTTTTTTCTGAACTAAGCAAATTTCTTTTTACATTGTGGAAATGATTTTTTAATGTTTCGAACACATTTTTTGAAACATTTGAACATTTATTTTAATGTAACATAAAATTTTGAATTAAATAAACATTTTTTGAATGGAAAATCATTTTCGGTACACATGATTAATATTTTCCTATTTTCTATTCACATTGTACATTTTACGTGTATGTATAAACAATTATACACTTTTACTATTTTTAAATGTGAAACTAACATTTCTTAAACTTTGATGTAAATTGTTTTTTGTAGTATATATAGTCATATATTTTCTGAATATAAAAAAAGTGAAAATTGAAGCAAAAAACGAAAAAAAATGTGAATAAAAAACGAACAAAAAAGCAAAACGAAAAAAGTAAGATGACATCAGTAAATGAGCCGTGGCCACTTTGCCGGCACAATACATGGTAGGGCTTGCTGTGAGAGGCACACAGCCGCACTCATCAGCCTCCAGGAATATATGGAAACTCCTGTTCAGCGCCATAAGCGCCTGATTAGTTCACTAGCGCTCACGCGCCCCCGCTTGTGCGCCGGTCCGAAGAGGAAGGCGAGTGCTCGATCGAGCGGTTTCGTTTGTTCGAAGCTTGGTCACTACGATCGCATTTGACCGGTTTTGGTTGATCGGTAGCCCATTTACAATTGAAAAAAATGAAAAATAAAAAAAGTTCGTAAATTCAAAAATGTTCATGGACAATCAAAAACAATCACGATTGGAAAAAAAGGTTAGTTGGATTTAAAAAAATTATTAATTTTGAAAAAAAGTCATTCAATTAAAAAAAGTTCATCAATTGTGAAAAGAGTTCATCAGATTTTGAAAAAAAAATCACAAACTTCGGAAGAATAGGTTTTTTATCAATTTTTAAAAATGTTAAAAAACCAAAAAAAGTCAAACAGATTTGAAAAAAGATCGTGCTATTTGAAAAAACGATAAGGACAGAAAGAAACAAGTCGTAGAAAAATTGGATAAATAGAACAAAAAAACCAGAAAGAAAAACCACACAGAATACATTTGCCTCAAAAAGAAGGGAAAAGGAACATTTTTCTTCAGATTTCATAGACATTTTTCTTTCTTTACTTTTTTCATTCTCATTTTTGTATACAACAAGTACATTTGTAATACATTTTATTTTTCAAATACAATCTTAAGATTGTTTCGGAATCCGGGGTCAAACCTTTTTCCAATACACAATTTTAAACATTTTTTCAAAAAATTTGATTAACATTTTTCAAATACAAGATCAGCAGTTTTTACTACATGGTCAACATTTTTTGTATACATTTTTTACATTTTGAAATGCTTGATTAATATTTCTTGAATACCATCTTAACATTTTTTTTCATAGATGGTCAACATTTTTCTATACACATTTATCTTTTTTCCAATATTTATTCAACATTTTTTGAAGTGTTTGATCACATTTATTTTTGACTGGGTGTTTGATAAATTGTTTTATACATCTTCAAAATTTTCCATCCTTTCTTAGTACATGGTCAACATTTTTCTATACACATTTAACATTTTTCAAATGCTTGATTAACATTTGTTAAATAGTTGTTCAATATTTTTTCAAATCCTGAATCAATATTTTTGAGAAAATGTGATCATGTATACAAAAATGTTGAACAAGTAGTTGAATTTTTTTTTAACAAGCATTTAACAAATGTTAAACAAATATTCGAGAAAATGGTGAACAAGTAGTTGAAAAGGTGTTAATATTGTATTTGAAAAATGTTTAAACTATGTATACAAAAAATGTTGACCATTAATTAAAAAATTGTATGATTTGTATTGAAAAAGTGTTAGACTTGTATTAGAAAAATGTTGTTGATATATACCAAGAATGTAGAATAATAATTAAAAAAACAAAGAAAACCAAAAATAGAAAACAAATAAACAAAAGGAAAAAGGAAATAAAACAAAGAAACAAATTGCAAAGATAAATGAAAAAGAGTGAAAGAAAAACAGAGAAGAAAAAAAAAGAAACAAAAAAGGACAAAATCCCGAACAAAATAGGTTTAATACCCTCAAGTAGAATGCGCACCTTTTTCTTACCATGAAAGAAAATTGGATGGAGTGGTTATCGCGGTGCGAGTTCTCCCTAGAGACCCTAGGGAAATACCTATTCGCCGCTCGCTGCGGCAAACTGTCGGGGTATAGCACAGAGCAGCGACGCGAGCGACAATCATGGCCAGCCCACTTTGAGATTTACACAGGTGCGGCCAACCGGTTTTGGAAACCTTCTAGAAGGTCCCTAAACAGGGTTTTTTTTTTCTGAGTTGTTTCCTTCTCGGTTTGTTGGCTTTCTATTGTATTTTATTTTGCGTTTTTCGTTTTCCTTCTTTTTCATTTTACCGTTTTTTTTCTGTTTCTTCTATTGTCTTGTTCTTTCCTTTCTCTTTTTCAAGTTTATTTTCTTCTCCAAACTGTTCAGAAATTTCAAAAAAGTTTGCATTCTTCAAAAAATCCTTCAAAATTTCAAAAACTATGTCTGTTTTCAGTTTTTTTTTGTAAATTTATGATTATTCAAATTCAAAATTTGTTCGCATGTTTGAAAATTTGTTCACATCCTTAAAAATTGTTCTGTTTGTCAAAATTTGTGCACAAATTAAAAAATTGTTCAATCTTTAAAAAAATGTAATTTCAAAATTTTGTCCAATCTTTCAGAAATGTTTGCCATCCTAAAATTTTTTGTTCAGAAATTTCATAAAAGTTTACAATTTCAATTTTGTTCGATTAATTTTGAAATATGTTCTAAATTTCATAAAGTGTTTCCTTTTGAAATTTTGTCCACAAACTAAGAAATGTTTGGTTTCAAAAATATATTCCTATTTCCAAAATTTGTTCAAAATGTTGAAAATTTTAATATTTTAAATTTTTTCCACAAATTGAAAAATGCCCGTTTTTTCAATTTTTGTTCACGAATTAGAAATTGCTCAATAATTAAAATATTGTTTCCATTTTAGATATTGTTCACAAAATTCGAAAAATGTTCCCCTTTTCATAATTTGTTCACAAATTCAGAAAAGTTTCACGTTATGAAATTTTGTTCACAAATTGAAAAAATTGGGAATTCTATAAATTGTTCCTGTTTTCTAAATATGTTCACAAATTCAACAAATGTCCAGGTTTCCAAATTTGTTGAGAAATTAATTTATGTTCAGGAATTTCAGAAAATGTTCATCTTTTCCAAATTTAATCATATTCAGAAAATGTTCGTGTTTTTCATAATATTTCAGCTAATAAAAATTGTTTACAAAGTTGAAATCTCTTTGTGTACAATAATGAACTCAGGTTTTTTTCAGAAAAAAATTGCGTTCAAAATTCTAAGTATATGTTGGATATGTGCTGGATGTTGGTTCTTAAATATTTGCTGCTTGATGTCCAATAATCTTCAGTAGCTTAACCGGAAGGAGCGCGTGATCTCTTGCGTGAGATCCTATGTTCGATCGTGTCGTAGGGCGTCTTACTTTTTAGCTACTACAGTACGTGCTCGCTACTGATTTGTTTCCTTCATGGTTCGGCCCAGGCAGAGACCTGCCTATGCAAAACTGCAGTTGTTTGTCGCACCGCTGGGGCCCTAGGGTCCCGGCTGGCGGTGCAGCTGTAGGGATCCGATCGGGACCATACCGCTCACGGATCACAAAACCTCGGGCAAGAGAATCATGGCTACTGCAGCGTCGAGTTCGGGTTCGGCAACATACGATCTCGAAGCGCTGATGGAGGAACTAGGGTTGAAGGAGGACGATCTCTAGGACGTGGTGGTGGATGACTGCGAGCTGACTCCTGACGCAACTCGTTGGATGGCGTTGGCTAGGGTTCATACTGACAAACCCTACAGCCAATATTGGTTCTATCGGAATATGAGGGTGGCATGGGATCTAGCACAAGAGGTGAAAATCCGGCCTCTTGAGGATAATCTATACTCTATGCAATTCTCATGTCTTGGCGACTGGGAAAGAGTAATGGATGAAGGTCCGTGGAACTTTAAAGGAAAAGCTGTTGTCATGACGCCCTATGATGGATTCACCAAGCCCTCAACCATCGAGCTCAACAAGATGGATATTTGGGTTCAGATCCACGATCTCCCGGACGGTTTCTACCCCAAGATCAAAGCCCTGTCAGCTACTGTTGGTGAATTTATATTCGCAGAACCCAAATCACACAATTTTGAGGGAAACTTTGCTCATGTCCGGGTGAAAATTGATGTTACCAAGCCTCTGAAGAACGCCGTCTCTCTGGTGGTCAAGAGGAAGGAAACAATGGAACGAGTTATATTTAGAGTTAAGTATGAAAGACTCCCCGACTGGTACGTTGTCTGCGGGTACCTTGGCCATCTGTTCAAGGAATGTGGCGACGGAGTTCACCCTCCCAAAGCCCTAGTCTTTAAAGATCTCAAGGCATCCTGGTCTAGGGGGCCCGGCAATGGTCCAGGAGATGGCAATGGATCCAGAGGTGGACGAGGGAGGGGTTGTGCTGGAAGAGGTGGAGGGCGCGGAAGAACTCAGTACGGCCCCCCTCACGATGAGGACTATGATGGCACGGGTCATACTGGGAAGGATGTAACGATGGTGGAAGCTGATGGGAACCGGAAAAGGGCAGCGACAGTTTCGGCAAAAGGCCAGAAAGGAGTAGGCACATCGAATCAAGCAGACAAACCCTTGATGCTTCCTGCTCCGGAGATACCTGTCAGTCCATCTGCTAAGCAAGAACCGGAGAGAAATAAATCAAGTTCATCAGCTCACGAACCCAATCTGGCGAAGAACTCTGTGCCGAACAAAAACACTGATGCGCGTGTGGCGGGCCTCCAAGGGGGGCACCGCCAGGCGCAATGAGTCTCTTTTGCTGGAACTGCCACGGAATTGGCAAGGCCACGACAGTTCAAGAGCTTCGCGACTTCGTGAGGCAGCTTGCCCCCTCTGTAATTTGCATCCTTGAAACACAAATAGAGGGTAAGAGAGTTGAGAATTTGGTAGAATCTTTGGGCTATAATAAGAGTTTTGCTGTAAACAGTTCTGGCCGAAGTGGGGGCCTAGGTATTTTCTGGAAAGATGAAATAAAAGTTGAAGTGATCGGTTACTCAAAGTATCATATTGATGTTTTGATAGATGATATGATCGACATGCAGGTCAGGGTGACTTTTGTTTATGGGGAAGCGCAGGTGCCAGAGAGATATAAAACATGGGATACCCTTAGAGGAATCTCCGAAACTCAAGGTCGACCATGGGCTGTTTTAGGTGATTTTAACGAAGTTCTTCACATGCATGAGCACGATGGCATTGGTAATCGGAGCCAAGCCCAGATTGAAGGGTTTAGGGACGTTGTGGACACATGCGGTTTAACTGACATTGGATACACAGGGACAGACTGGACCTTTGAAAAGAAGGTCGCGGGAGGAAGCTTCACAAGGGGCGGATTGGACCGGTGCTTGGTTAACCCTGAATGGTCTTTAGCCCTACCCAATACAAGGTTGACACACAAAACTGCAGCAAGTTCAGACCACATCCCTCTCTTACTCACGCTACGTGAGATGCATGCATGCAAGATGGGACCAAAGGCATTTAAGTATGAGACCATGTGGGAGCGGGATGAATCATTGTTTACTACTGTGCAAGGACGATGGACCATGCAAGCAACAGAATCAGCTGAAACCTTTCGCGCAAAACTAGAAGATCTGGCAGGGGACTTGTCGGCCTGGGACCGCACCCAGTTCAGGTCAGTACGAGGTGAGATCCGCCAGTTAAAAATCGAGCTAGAACACCTGCGTGCTGCCCAAGGTAGATCCGGCCCGTCTCATTAGGAAATTAAGATAACTGAGCGATTGGTCGAACACTTCCATCACGAGGAAATGTTGTGGCGCCAGAGGGCGCGTTTGGATTGGCTAGTCCATGGTGATAAAAACACTTTCTTTTTTCCATCTAAGAGCTAGTCGCAGGCGCCGTAAAAATCAGATTAAGGCGCTGCAAAGGCCAGACGGGAGTATGACGGAGAACAACTTAGAAATGGAGGCTCTAACCATAGACTTTTACAGAGATCTGTACACATCGGGGGGAATGCAAGACATGGATCAGGTTTTGGATACAGTGCCAACAAAAGTAACACCGGCGATGAATGAGGTTCTCAATGCACCTTACACTCAGCAAGAGGTCAAGCAGGCCCTATTTCAGATGTTTCCTATTAAGGCTCCAGGCCCAGACGGATTCTCGGCACACTTCTTTCAGCGCCATTGGGATTTGTGTGGGGATGAGGTTACCAGCGTGGTCCTTAAAATTGTGGCAGGAACGGAGTCAGCCGCATGCATTAATGACACAATCCTCCTGTTGATCCCAAAGGTAAAAAATCCTACACTCTTATCACAGTTCCGCCCAATCAGCTTGTGTAATGTTTTATACAAGATTGCATCGAAGGTCATCGCCAATAGGCCGAAACAAATATTACCAGATATCATCTCCGATGAGTAATCCGCTTTTGTCCCTGATAGAATGATAACTGACAATATCATAACTGCTTATGAGTGTCTGCATTTCATGAAGCGAAACGGGGCAAAGAAGCATCAATCATGTGCACTTAAGCTCGACATGATGAAGGCATATGATAGGGTTGAGTGGGCGTATCTCCGGGCCATCATGCTTAAGCTGGGCTTCACTGAGAATTGGGTAGATATTGTTATGAGCTTGGTGACTTCAGTTAAATTTTTAGTCATGTTCAATGGGAGGAAACTAGAGGAATTTCAGCCTTCGAGAGGAATCCACCAAGGGGACCCGATATCACCGTACTTGTTCTTGTTAGCAGCAGAGGGCCTCTCGTGCCTGTTAAAATCGAAAAGTGAGTCATCCAATTTGAGTGGGATACAGGTGGCGCCTACGGCACCTCCGATAAACCATCTCTTATTCGCCGATGACAGCCTGCTGTTCTTCAAGGCAAATAGTATGGGAGCTACCAAGGTGAACCAGGTGTTGGAAGCCTACTGTCAAGCATCAGATCAGCGAATAAACTATGCAAAATCCTCAATTTTTTTCAGCAAGGGTGTTCCTGACAGCATGCGGAACCAGATTAAGGGACTCCTCAATGTTCCTAATGAAACCCTAAATGAGAAGTACCTTGGGATGCCCTATGACATTGGAAATTCGAAGAACGGGGCCTTTAAATACCTCAAAGATAGACTATAGAGTAAGATTCAAGGGTGGATTGAAAAATCCTTGTCTACAGTAGGAAAGGAAGTCTTGGTCAAATCGGTCACGCAAACAGTGCCGGTATACTCCATGTCCTGCTTCAAGCTTCCAAGAGGCCTTTGCGAGCACCTCAACAAATTAATAAGGAAATTCTGGTGGGGCAGTAAGAATGGGCAGCGTAAACCCCATTGGGTCTCATGGCAAGATATGACGAAACCAAAAATAATGGGAGGTTTGGGGTTCAAAGATTTTGAACTTTTTAATTTGGCAATGTTAGCAAGACAGGCCTGGCGCCTACTCCAACACCCGGAGTCGCTATGTGCACGGTTACTGAAGAGCATCTATTATCCACAGTCAACCATCCTCGATGCAACTCTAGGGGGCCACCCTAGTCAGATATGGAGGGCTATAGTTGAGGGGCGCGACACACTCAAACTTGGCCTGATCAAACGTATCGGCAATGGGGAAAGCACGAATATATGGGAGGAAAATTGGTTGCCCAGAGAGGAAATGATGAGACCATATGGCTGCATCAATGCAAATCCCCCTTTGATGGTCTCAGAAATAATGGACGCCACTTCGGTCTCATGGGATATGAATAAGCTGAATGCCACGTTCCTGAGTTTTGATGCAAAGGTGATTTCTAGTATCCCTTTATGTACTATGAATGTCCCAGATTTCTGGAGCCGGGCTCATGAGAGACGGGGCCAATTTTCAGTAAAGTCTGCATATAATATGCTAGTAACAATCAAGCAAAGGAGAGAAGCATGGCTATATGGATCAGCCGGGCCCTCATCTTCTCGCATGGAAGAGGGTTCATGGAAAACATTGTGGAAAGTTGAGGTTCCTTCAAAAGTCCGCATGTTTCTGTGGAGACTGGCCAAGCAATCTCTACCAACTGAGGATGTGAGGGCGCATCGCAACATGTCAACTTCGAGCACATGCGGCTTCTGCGGGGCTCCAGATTCGTGGCGCCACTCCCTCTTGGAGTGTACTATGTCCAGATGCACGTGGGCTCTGGTAGACGAGGAACTTGCCTGTTCTTTGGTTGCGTCTACTGAGATGAGAGCTAAGAGCTGCTTATTCAATCTACTCGACACTCTTTCTCACGAAAAGTTTGTCTCCTGACGGTAACATTATGGGCGATCTGGTCGTCCAGAAGAAAGGCGATACATGAGGCGATCTTCCAAACTCCCCATGCTACACATGCATTCATAAATCGCTTCATCGCTGATCTAGACCAAGTACGGGTGACTAAACCAACATCAAATACTGCACCAAGGATACATCAAGCAGCTCCAAGACCAAGCGCCCCACCTACCAATTATGCAAAGATCCATGTCGACGCAGCGGTTCCCACCGATAGAGGCGGATCGGCAGCAGCTATATGCCGGAACACCCAAGGAGCCTACCTAGGCAGCTCAGCTCTGATAATTGCTGGCGTTTGTGACGCAGCAACACTAGAAGCCATCGCATGTAGGGAAGCAATTGCCTTGGCCCAAGACCTTGGTCTACATCGATCCATTGTTTCCTCTGATTGCAGGCAAGTCATCGAGGACATTGCCAAAGGGAGCCAGGGTCCATATGGGGCTATTGTGGCGGATATCAAGACTAGAGCCATTCCTTTTTCTTGTAATTTCATTTTTAAAAGTCGGGTAGTTAATGTAGAAGCTTATAAACTAGCAAGATTTGCTCTTTCCCTTTCGAAGGGACGTCATGTGTGGCTTGGCCAGCCCCATGACCAAGTTTGTATCCCACCTCGTGTGGACTTTGATTAATAAATTGGCTTTCCCCTCAAAAAAAAGTTGTTTGTCGCAGAGAGCGGCATATAAGAGGTCCCAGACCCTAGTTCACCAAATCACAAATGGAGAAGTACTTGTTGCAAAGATCACTTCATTTTTTTCGTAGATCTGTTTATTCAAAACGTTTTATTTCTTAAACCGTGCGTTCAAATCTTGAACCGCTTTCACTGTTGGATTCCTTGCGTCGAGATCTTCAAAAGTAGATCCCATGTTGATAGGTTTTGATGATTTTTTTTCACGAAAAAAAACCAACGAGAAAACCGAACCGGGAGCACGGGTTTTTTCTCTTTCCAAAAGAGGCACGCCCGTGCCTCTCACGAAATCACAACCGTGCCTCTCGCGGAAGCAAAACCGTGACTCTCACGGAAGGAAAAACACGTTTTTTCCGTTTCTGACGAGGCACGGCCGTGATTCTCGTGAAAGCACAACCGTGCCTTTTGCAGAAGCAAAACCATGACTCTCGCGAAAGAAAAAAAACAGAAAACTCATTTTTTTCCTTTCCGAGAGGCACGGCCGTGACTCTCGCGAAAGCACAACCATACCTCTCGCGGAAGCAAAACCGTGACTCTCTCGAAAGAAAAAAAGAAAACGCGTTTTTTTCCGTTCCGAGAGGCACGGCCGTGACTCGCAAAAGCACACCCGTGCCTCTCGTGGAAGCAAAATCGTGACTCTCGCGGAAGCAAAACCGTGACTCTCGTGAAAGAAAAAAAGACAAAAAACGCGTTTTTTTTTCGTTTTCGAGAGGCACGGCCGTGACTCTCGCGAAAGCAAAACCGTGCCTCTCACGAAAGGAAAACCATGACTCTCGCGGAAGGAAAAAAACGCGTTTTTCACGCAATTTTTTTTATTGAAAAGCTAAGGAGGACCGGTGAAAAACCAAAACGTCGAAAAAACCCGAAAAACCCGTTTGAAAAACCGAAAACGCGTGCGGAAAAATAAAAAAAAATCCGAAGGGAGCGCCCAAAGCGCGACACGTGGCGAATGGCTGAAAGCGCGTCAAGTGACATTGATCATTGCGAGGTTCTCGAAGAAGCGCTCGTTAACTTTCTTTTTTTTGAGAAATCTGTAAACTTTATTAAGTAGCAAGGTTCATGGGAATACAGATTATATCGGGCAAAATTGCAAGCCACACATGGCGCCCGGACGGAAGCGAGGAGGCTGCTTTGGCCAGAGAATGAGCTTCTCCGTTGTGCTCCCGCTTCTCATGTATAATATTGACTGACTGAAAAGCCCCACGGCGACAGTTTATCTCCCGGATGATCAATGCGTAACGGCATGAAGCTGCACTGGCAATGTTCGTAACCACTTCTGCGCAGTCCGTCGCAATACAGAAGGACGAGAGGTGAAGATCCGAGGCAAGGGACATTGCTTCGCTGCATGCCTGAGCTTCAAGCGATGCTGGCTCAACCAGCCCATCGTAAACAATTACAGAAGCACCAAGGTAATTCCCAGACTTGTCCCGGCACACAGCCGTGGCCGCTCCCCTGGCTCCATTCCTCGACAGGCCGCCATCAACATTAATCTTCATATCATGCTCAAGCGGAGGGAGCCATGCCGCTCGCGGAGGAACTGCTCTTGCATGTGTGTCCCTGCAGGTAACATGCAGTTCTCTGGTATGCATGCCATTAGGATTTGTTGGTGAGCGAGGTGGGATCTGTTCCAGGTCCTCCAGGAATTTCTTAATGAAGCAGGATGTGCTCATCGGACTCTGGTATTGATCGTCGTGGATAGCACGTCGTCGTGCCCACCAAATTGCCCACATAGTAACGATTACTCGAGTAAGATCTGCCTGCGGAAGTGTGTCAACTAACCAGAACATCCACAGCTTCGCATCATCCGTTTTGTTCGAAACAATGACCTCCGTTAGCTCTTCAAATGTCCTGTTTTTCAAATTTTGTTCACAAATTCAAAAAAAAGTTGAACTGGAATTTTTTCGTGTTCTGTAGAAGAATAGTCGGAAACTTAAAAAGTTGTTCATTTTGAAAAAAAGCTCCCACTACAAACTTTGTTCACAAATGCAAAAACGTTTCTAAGTTATGTTCAAAAGTTTCACAAATTAAAAAAATGTTCAGGAATTTCATAAATTGTTCAGAATTTTCAAAAAATGTTACTGCTTGCAAATTTTTCTCACAAAGTTAAATTATATTCTTGTTTTTTCTTAAAATTTGTTCTCAATTAAAAAAAATGTTTCACATGTTTCAAAGTTATTCACAAATTCAAACATTGTTTGCATTTGCAAAATCAAAATAGCATTTGTCAAGAAATGTTTTAAGAAAACTAATAATATTCCGAAATGCCGCTGCTATTAATTCTTAAACTTTTCTCAGGACATATTAGACGCATACCCTTACAAATTCGTTTGGCTAGCTACATCTGCTGGAGTACGATTCCAGCAAAGCGCACTGCATTTTTGTTTTTTTCCACAGCTCGTGCGCGGTTGCTACTACGTGGGCCGGCCCAGGTGGGGCACCCCCTGTGCAAAATGCGGGCTGTTTGCCGCAATAAGCGGCACATAGGAGGACTCTCTGTGCTCCACTTAAAAAAACTAGCATTTGGGCAGATTAAGGAAGACAGGAAGGCATGCGCTAGTTATAAACTAGCTCAGCAGGGCAGTCTTTGTGAAAAGGATATGGAAAATGGATTGAGTACTCCAAAGTTTCCCTCAAGAAAAAATGAGATTAGAGCATCTCCACTCGCCCCCCCAACAGGGCGCCTTTTTTAGCGTCGGCGGCAAAAAATCGGTCTAGTCACGCCCCCAAGATCGTTGTTTATCGATGGTTTGGGCCGAAATAATAGCCGGCGAACCCAAGCCGAACACAGCGCACAGGGGGGCGCCGGATGAAGCGAAAAGGCGCGTGGGCCCGCGTTGTTGGCGACACCGGCCGATTTCCCGCTGTTTTCTCCCCCTTCCCCTCCATTTTCCCCTTGTCCCTCCCTTCTCCCCCACCACTCCCTCTATTCTTCCCCAGATGCGCCGGCCATGCCGCCAAAGAAATATGCGGCTCCTCGCCTAGCAACCGATTGCGCCGTCCAGTGAAAACAGAGAAAGCCGAGGGCGCCGATGGCAAGGCCCCCACGCATGTCGAACGCCGAGTGGAAGGCCGACGTTCATCGCCGGGAGGCGGTCACCACCGACCGGCGGAACATGCCCATCATGAAGAAGGCCAGGGACGCGGCGTAGGCGGAGCAGGGAGAGGCGTCTCGCGCGGGGATGATGAACCTTCCGCCCGACCACTGCCCACAAGCCACGTGGGGGAGCTAGCAGAGCGTCACTTCGCCGGCCAACTTCTCGCCGCCACTATGGGGGTATGCGCCCTCGCCTGGCTACTCCGACGACGACGTGCATGGGCTTCAACCCCGACCCGCGCATACCCTCCCCCGCGTTCATCGGCGGCCTTAACACCCAGTACAACCACTCACCACCGGCATACTCAGGATCGCTTGCGCCACCTCTGCGCCGTGGCACCCTACCCTTCGCCCATGGCTCGGCTCCTTGGTTCAGCAGCACCGACGCCGACATGGACGAGATCATCACGAGCTCCTCTGTCGCCACCGCTTTGTGCCCTGGGTTCCGTGCGCAAGACGAGCAACGGACGCCGTCGTCGATATGGACGACGAGCTCGATGATGTCGAGGAGGAGGTGGAGGAGGAAGAACAGGCGGAGGCGGATCCAGAACCAGCGCCGAAAGGGAGAAAGAAGAAGCGAGTGCCCAATATCAGGCAGGGTGAACCTCGCGTCAAGTGGACATCCAAGGAAAACGAGTGCCTCGCTGAAGCATGGAAGACCGTCAGCATTGACCCGATCACCGGCTCGAATCAGAACGCCGATACGTACTGGAGAAGGATCAAGACGACGTTCGACGGGCGCAAGTTGGTCGACCCCGACTTATCCACCATCCACATGGATCGCGGCGAGAAGGCCATGGTGAACCATTGGGAAACCATCCAGGCGGCCTACAACAAGTGGCATGGGATCCTTGAGGAGGTCGCGGCTCGCCCGGAAAGCGGTGCCAACGTCGAGGGGGAGGTATGGCTAAGTCGCCGGCTCATTTCTTTTGCTGCGTTCTTCACCAATACTTGTTCTCCGGCTGTGCAGATGGTTCGGATGTTCAACATGTTTCACCAGGACAACCGCGACAAAGAGTTCAAATTCCTTCATGTGTTTTCCAGGATCGAGTCGTGCGAGAAGTGGATGGACTGTCGAATTGCGCCAAGACCAAGGAGACCTACAAGCCGGACACGCCTACCCCGGCGGCGGAAGAAGGGCGTCCTGATGGCTACAAAAGAGCAAAGGTGGCGAGGGACGCGGCACCAGCTGGCGAACGGCTACAATCATCGATCGAGTAGTGCATCGACGATGCCAAGAACAACGCCGCCAAGAGGGAGGAGAAGTCCCATGCGAGGTGGTCGGCGTTGATGATGAAGCAGAATGTCAAGCTCAACCTTCTCATGACGAACGTCGCTGCGAAGAAGAGGAACACTGACTTGGCGTTCTTGATGGTGGCAGACATGTCGACGATGGACGAGCAGGTGAGGGTGTGGTACCTGGCAGAGCGCGGCCTCATCTTGAACCAGATGCCCGGACCGGCGGCGACCACCGCCCCTATGCCGACGCCGACGCCGACGCCGAGCCCGAGCACTGAAGCCACGCCGATGCCGAGCCCGAGCACTGAAGCCACGCCGACACCGAGCCCGAGCACTGAAGCCATGCTCACCCAGACGCCGAGCCCGAGCATTGAAGCCACGCCGACACTGACGCCGACGCCCACCCCGACCAGTCCCACAGCAAAGGAGCCTGCTGTTTGATGCATTCCATGTCTATGATTCCTTCCTTTTGATCGCCGACCTGTGGCATGATGGTCGCCGACTTGTGGCATGATGATTGCCGAACCTGTAACATGATGGTCTTTGTTTCCGCCCTTTTCTCCCTATATTTTCATCTGCTCCCCCATCATAGCATCCCTCTTATGTTGCTTCACTTCTTCATCTTCTTACTCATGTAATTATATAGTGTACGCATTAGGACATCTAAAAAAAATCCTTTTTATGAAGTAGAATATATTAATATCAGGAAGATGTCAATTATACTCGGACTCTGCAACCACATGATATCAACAACCTATAAAGGGATTGAGAGTGTACACACCTAAATTATTATAAAATAAAATGATAAAAAAGTAACGAAGATCCATGCCAACGTCACAACAATCACCCTTAACAACACCAGGACTATCAAAATGGTTCTGCAAAACCATTGTTTCCAGGAAGAAAACGACACGCTAGCGCCGCTGTCATCAAATCCGACAATTAAGAGCCAGGCCATGAGTTTTCATCCTCAAGATCAAGTCTGGTAAAAACTCCAACCATTGCCTTCAACTAGGAAACAATCCGAACACCGCCATCGCTAAGTAAAACCACTTAAAGTCAAAACTAGAGTATTCACCTCGGAGCTCGAGCCGAGTGCCCCAGAAAGCATCCAAAACCACATGCGAAGTCTCCTTTCCCTAGAGGTTACTCTAGTGTCTTTCTCCTTCCCCCTCCTTTCTCATCGAATTGTGGTCTTGTCACTACTAGGAAACTGTGTATAAGCGGAGTGATATCACTCGCAGGCAGGCATGAGCAAACGCCACTACTAATCTAATCTCGCCAGATACTAGTGGCATGAGCAAAATCATATACCCGCTACATGTACTAAAATACTGATTGCCCACCACTGGTATTTGTGGTACCAGTGGCTGGCCCTATTTCTCGATCGCGACCAATAATATGGACCCAGATTTTTCCTAGATTAGCCATGAGTCAAGCCTTCCAGTGGTGGGTCCTCGAGCCCACCCACCCATGGGAGGATATTTAGCTAATTTTCTTTTTGGTGGTTTAATGTATTTTTTGTTTTAGTGTTTTATGTTTTATGGTATTGTATGGAAATTAGTTTGAACTTTGTAGAATTCATTATTTGCTAGTTTGAACTTTGTAGAATTCATTATTTGCTATATTTTAGAAATTCTATAAATAAATTTGTATTTAATTGGATACAATTCAAACTTGAATTGCAAATAAATTTAAAATGTTCCAAATTCTGAAAGAAATATCATATTGAAGGTAGTTAACATATATTTAGGTCTTATGAAACAAATGTTTGGTACTTTCAACCATGTAGATGCGAAATATCAAACACAAACTTAATTTTAGGTAAGTGGTTTATTGAATTTACAGAAGTGCATAGTAGATATCACACCACCTCTGCTGTGAGCTCCTCTTCCTACTCCTCTCCAACTCCTCTCGCCGCTCCTTCTCTCTAGACGATTGGGTCGCGTTCCTGATTGATGTGGAACCCTATGGGAAGGGCAAAGTTATGATCCAAAATATTGTTATGTTGCTCATAATCTTCATGGGACGATTCTTTGTTTTGAGTCGACTGTATGGATAATCTTGGAATGATATGTTGCTGCTTATTTTTGTTATAATAAACAGATAAATATGCTTGACCAAAACTTTTGGAAGCTTATTGGATGCTTATCTTGAATATTTTATGGCTGGTCTAAAATTATGTATTTAGCAACAGATGCAAAGCAAACAACATGCATGTCCTATCATTTTTAGCAAATTAATTGCTTGCTATTTCCACATCACTAGTCATCTACATCAGTAAGCGGAAAATGGTTGGCTAATCCTCTATGAGTAGATTGCTTCCCCACTACCAATGACATTCTTAAAACTCAGGCCTGGAACAACCATGTCGTTAGTGTCAAGTATTTCTCACACTAGTATAAGTCCAATAAAATGAGTTGTTAGTATACAAGTATTGCTCCAACATAAGGAAAGAATATTATTTTAACAAAAGGAAACAATACTGTTTTAACCTATAGGTAAGTGAACTAGTAACAAACAATCAAAGTTGATATTTTTTAGCTAAATATACTTAATAGTTGCTGCTTATCATGGTATTTTTTCCGATAATATCCATCTAAGGGTAATGCATGCATCAAAGATTAGGATGGTGCACACGAGGAAGATATACCTAGGTTCAGGCCCTTGGATGGAGGTAATACCCTACTTCCTTCTTGTTTGTATCGATGATGTAGCCCTGTATGAGAACTAGGGTTTGTATTTACAAGGGGTCGGTCAAAAGATTGTATAGGGTTTGTCATCTCAGATGTTTGGATGTGTAAGGTCCACCACTCGGGGGATCCCTACTGAGCCTTATATAGGTAGAGGTGGCAGGGTTACATGAATCCAAGTAGGCCAAGGAGTTTCCCTTTACTACCTTTGGTTGCAAACCATACCCGATTAATAAATGCCATATGCAGATGATTCCTAGCCTAATATGGAGAGGAGTCCTTTGTCTTGTCCAAGGTGGTGATGCGCTTCGGATTGTCGATGGACGTTGAGGCATGGGCTTGGTCTGCCCGGCTGTCGTTGGCCTCTTCTGTCCTCTGTAGCTACACCCGGTGGGCAAGCCACTAAGCTCTTTGGGCATGTACAATGGTGCTATCTTAGGAGTGTCACGTAGAATAAATGATGAGGTGGAGGAGAGATAACTCATAATAAAAGGCTTGTCTTCTCTTATTTAAGATAAGACAAGGGATGATCTCTTAGCATAATTTGTCTCACCATATTTTAAGGAATTGCTAGTTATTGAAGATAAGGCTAAAATATAACCCATTGTAGACATATTTTTTTGTCATCTCTAAATTACATGCAAAACTTAAGATAAGACTGTTTTATCAACCATTCTACATGCCCTCAATGATCTTGGCTAATGATATTTTTTGCTTCTCTGTATTTGAATGACGCACTTAGAGATAATGACTGTACTGAGTGTGTCCCATCATTTTGATCGGCAAACTTGTCGTGATAAGCTCAAACGTACCAAAAATTTGACTGTTAGGAATCTATGTTCTCAAGAGACCTTTGATCTGCGTAACAGATGAATTTTGAACTGGTTTTTATGTTAGATTATTTTCTCAGAGGGGAGGCATTCAGATGGATGGCGGCATCTCACCTTTGAGTTGGTATCTGGGCTTTGATCCTCCTCAAGTCCATCCATCATAACAAATTCGATGGAGCTCCGGCATAGAACCTTGTCGTTTCCTCGGGGCGGCGATGTTAGATTCTCTCCTTATGTCGCAACGACGACATATGGTGTCAGGCACTTCGGATCGACTCAAGGGTTCAACACCAGAACCGGCCTTTTTCTAATGGCGCAGCTCCCCACATCGCTGCATCCTTTTTTTTTATCAAATTAGGATGACTACGGCTCTAGGGCCTTGGTCCTTAGGGTTATGTGCACGAAGATTTCGTGGTTGTCATCGACAAGGTCAAGCTGGCTACAGTAGGGGAATGGCAACAACAACGCGTCGGCGGTTCATTCTGCTAGTGTTATTGGTCATTCGGTGGTCCAGGGGACCATGCTGTAATTTTTATCATGTTAGGGATGCTTTATAATGGATCAGACCAACTTATTTGTAACCTCTAGTAGACCTTATTACTCAATGCACTAAACTAAGAGTGTTGCTATTTGTAAGTTGCATTAAAAAATCTATGTCGAGTGTTATTGGTCATTCGGTGGTCCAGGGGACCATGCTGTAATTTTTATCATGTTAGGGATGCTTTATAATGGATCAGACCAACTTATTTGTAACCTCTAGTAGACCTTATTACTCAATGCACTAAACTAAGAGTGTTGCTATTTGTAAGTTGCATTAAAAAATCTATGTCGATGACTGGCTCAATGACAAGACTCTACTTAAGGCAAGGATCACACATGAAACACATGCGGTTGGATCAGGCAACGGCTTGACATTGGTGGCTCCTTCTCCTTTCTCTGTTTACCTTTCCTTTGCCAGATCAGTGTGTATCAAACCTTGTTTACCTGTAACCCAGTGAATTTGAGAGAGAACCAGATCGAGAACGTAACATCTAGTATCAGTCGCCACCTACTACCCTTCCCCGCCACCATCAATCTAGATACTCATCAACGCAAGCAAGTGCACGAGCAGCTCGTTTCCAACATGGATCCTGAACTCAAGGCCTACCTCGACCGCATGAACGCGCAGGCGGCGGTGCGCTCCGACTCCATCCTTAAGGCCATGGCGGTGCAATCTACGTGAATCGACAATCTTGTCGCGTGGAAACCAGATCTGAAGTCCCACCTCACCGCCCCCGAGTCGATGGTGTCCACTCTGCGGCAGGCATGCTCCACACATGTCGCCGCTGCTGGTGAACCAGTGGCAGCTGATCCGATCCTGCCGTCTCCATATAAGGCGGCGGGCGAGGTTCACATGCCATTCAGCCATGGCGGCGGTTTCTCACCCGGGGTTCTTTGTCGGCATCCTTGCTGGTAACTCCCCAGGTCATGGGTTCGACTGCTCTTCCCGCTACACAAGTTTTTTATTCGCATGAACATTGCTCTTTCACGTTGGTAGGACAAACACCACCTAATTTTGGATTTCCTCCATTTACCGGCGAGAATCCGAAGCTATGGAGAACTCTTTGTGAACAATACTTCACATGTTTGTTGTGCAGGAATCATATTGGGTTCTGATGTCGATTTTGTATTGCTCGGGTGCACAGGCATATGGTTATAGTCATTTCAAAAGAAAATTGTAGGCATGAAATGGGAATCGTTTTCCATCCTAATTTGTACTCGTTTTGGTCGTGATAAGCATCAAATGCTTATCCATCAGTTCTATGCTATCAATCAGACATCTAGTGTAGCAGATTTTGTACAAAGATTCAAAGTGCTAATGAATCATTTGATTTTATACTCTGAAGATCCCACCCTCATTTTTTCCTGATGAGAAATGTGGAGGGTTTGCGGCATGATATCCATGTTGCGGTGATAGTTCAGCGACCACTGGATCTTGACACAGCGTGATCATTGGCTTTGCCCCAGGAGGAGGTAGCGGATGGTGAAAATATATCACCAGTAGACGTGTTTCATTACCGTCTGACAATGGCACCAACACGCCTTCCTATGATGCCACTCCATACAACCACTCAGCTGCAGAAGCACATTCATATGCCCGTGAATGTTGAAGACTGCAGAGGTACAAAGGCTGCTCGAGCACCCTCGGACAGTGCAGCGAGCAAACTTTCAGTTCTCAGAGCCTTCAGAAGAGCTTGTGGTTTGTGTTTTAAATGTGGAGAGCATTGGGGGTAAAGATCATACATGTTCAGCTTCAGTCCAATTGCATATTGTGGATGAATTGTGGGCTATTTAGTCAGGAGGATTTATTGGGTTCCACTCAAGACAATGCACAGTTATCTGATGAAGAAAATCTTTGCACATTGTCACACCACGCCATGGACAACTCCCCAGCTTCAATAGTCATTCAGTTGCATGAGTATATACAAAGCCATGAGGTTTTATTACTTATTGATTCAGGTAGTTCCACCTATTTGTGGATTTTCAGTTATCCAAGAAATTGTCAGGTATTCAAGATCTTTCCAAACCCTGCAATGTCAAGATAGCAGATGGAGCTCTCCTGTCATGTACTCAGTTTATACCTGATTGCCACTTGATGTCACAAGGGCATGAGTTTGAGACAAATTTCAGAATCTTATCCCTGGGAGCATATGATGCTTTTCTGGGTATTGATTGGTTGAGGAAGCACAATCCTATGAATGTGGACTGGGTTAAACAACACTTGTAGATTTCTACACCACGAGGACTTGTTTCTCTGCAAGCTACTGCATCTGACCGATTCCAATGCTTTGTGATATCAGTCTGAGATCTGTTGCAAAGATGCAAACAGGGAGCAGTTGCTCATGTGGTGCACCTCTCAGTTTTGTCAGACAATTCAGTCGCACAGACACCAATACCCTCTGAGATTTTCCGGTTGCTGGAACAATTCAAACTAGCTTTTGATGATCCCAAGGCATTGCCTCCATGCAGAGAATGTGATCATCGAATACCACTTATGCCTAGGGCACAACAAGTAAACCTTAGACCATATCGATACAAGCCTGACTTGAAAAGTGAAATTGAGAGACAGATCAAAGAATTACTGGTTGCCGGAATTATCCGGCGAAGTGCTAGTCCTTTTTTGTCTCCATCCCCGCTAGTTAAAAATAAAGATGGCACCTAGCGTCTTTGTGCAGATTGTCGTTGTCTGAACTCAATGACAATTATCAGTAAGTACCCCATGCGAGTGATTGATGAACTCCTCGATGAGTTAATAGGAGCCAGCTAGTTTTCTAAGCTCGATCTTCGAGTTGGGTATCATCAGATTCATTTGGCTAAGGGTCAAGATTTCAAGACAGCGTTTCAGACGCATTTAGGGCATTGGGAGTATTAGGTCATGCCTTTCGATCTAGCAGCTAACCCTCCAACATTCTTGGGAGCTATGAATTCAACATTGCATCCTCTCCTGTGCAAGTGTCGTTGTTTTCTTTGATGACATCCTAGTCTATAGTAAGGTGTTGTCGGATCACGTCAAACACTTGAAGGTAGTTCTTCAGTTATTACAAGCAAATTAGTGGCAAGTCAAGCAGTCCAAATGTTTTTTCGATCAGAATGCTATTTCATCTTTGGGCCATGTCATCATCAGTCAAGTGGTTGCAACATATCCTAGCAAAATAGCTACAACTGCATAATGTCCAACACCAACTATTGCCAAGGAGGTTCGCAGCTTTCTGGGGTAAGGATGATACTACCACAAGTTTGTCCAACACTTTGGTATTATCGCAAGGCGTTATTCAATCTTCTGAAAAAATATCACGTTTGTCGGGACTGAATTGACTCAGGAGGCTTTTGAGTTACTTAAGCAAAAGCTCGTTTTTGCACCAATGTTGCAATTACCTGATTTCTCCAAGTCCTTTACAGTGGACACAGATGCATGTGAGTATGGAGTTGGTGCAGTTCTACAACAGAATAGTCACCCATTGCATTCATGAGTAAACCATTGGTCCCTAAGAACAGAGGTCTCTCTATCTATGAAAAAGAGTGTTTTGCAATCTTAATGGCAGTAGAGCAATGGCGATCTTATTTGCAAAATGATGAATTCCTCATTCAAATAGATCAGTGCAACCTAGTTCACTTATATGACCAGAGACTTTCCACACCTTGACAACAAAAGGCTTTCACCAAGTTATCGGGGCTCCGCTGCAAAATTGTTTATAGGCAAGGTAAAACGAACAACACTGCTATTGCTTTGTCGGTCTTTCAACCAACATGACTAGATGACATTGTGGCAAGCTACAACTCCAACCCTCAAGTCCAAACAATTATGACCAAACTGTCTATAGGCCCCGATAAGAAAACAGATTCTATATGGATAAAGGTCTTCTCCAATTCCTAAAAAGAATATGGCTGGGTCGTGCTCCTCAACTCCAACAGTGCATTATCATGGCGTTCCATGACGATACATGGGGGGAGGGGGCACTCTTGTTTCACAGTGACTTACAGTCGTATGAGATAGTTGTTTGCTTGGCCAAAATGAAGTCTCAGATTCACCAATATATACAGACTTGTGCCATATGTCATTAGGTCAAACCAGAAAGGATCAAGTATCCAGGTCTTTTGGAGCCCTTACCTATTCCCGAGGAAGCATGAGAAGTTTTCAGAATGGATTTCATTGACGGTTTACCCTAATCAGAGAACTATAACTACATGTTGGTCATTGTTGATAAATCCACCAAGTATGCACACTTTGTGGGTTTGAATCATCCTTTTATAGTAGCTAAGGTGGCACAAGCTTACCTGGAAATTGTACAATCCCGATGCAGTTTTCACCAGTCACTTTGGAAGGAACTCTTCAGGATCATCAGGACTGAGCTGAACATGAGTACACCCTACCATACAGAGACTGATGGCCAAACAGAACGGGTCAATCAGAGTTTAGAAATTTATCTGCGCTGCTTTGTCCATGTGCACCCCAAGAAGTGGAGCTTTTTCCTTCCCCTTGCAAAGTTGTGGTATAACTCCAGGTACCATTCTGCCATCAAGACCTCCCCATTCGTAGCAAACTATGACAGAGAGCCAAGACACTGCGCTATATAGGCAACTTCTACTTGCAAGATACCGGGGCTAAAAGATGGCTTAAGGAGAGAAAAATGATGCACCAAATCCTTAGTCAACACCTACATCGTGTCAGAAAAGTGATGAAACATCAAACCGACAAGAAAGACACAGACATAAAATTTGCCATCGGTGATAGAGTTTTTGTCAAACTCCAGCCCTATGTTCAAACTTCTATGCACAAGAGAGTAATTCATAAGCTAATATTCAAATACTTTGGAACTTAATTGTTCAAGCAGTGAACCCAGTTACATACAAATTGGCATTACCAGAGGAATCAAAAGTACACCATGTATTTCATGGGTCACTCTTGCGCAAGGCACTACTACCAGGTACTATTGCTTCAACTGAACTTCCTCCATCCACGGACGAGCTCATTTCACTTGTGGAAGTGTTGAATCGTCGCTGGCATCACACACCCCAAGGGTGACGTGAACAAGTGCTTGTCAGCTAGTTCGATCTTGCTTTTGTGGACGCCACTTGGGAGGATGCTGTGAAGATCAAGCAACAATTTCCCGATTCCACGACTTGGGGGCAAGCCGTCGCTCAGGGCATGGCCAATGCATAGCCCCAGGGTGATGCCTCATATGTCATGTAGGATCGGATAATAAAAAAAGTAGGTTCGGATGGGGAAGCGGGATCCTCTCCAGGAGGCGGGTGCTTAGAGACAAAAAGTGTGGTCCAGTGCATAAAGTTGGAAAAGTTGAAATGGAGAGGGGGGATGCATGTGTAGTGAGAGTCACTTTCTATTCTTTGATGAGGTCCACTAGTAATAGCTTGCATTGGGGAGAAAAAAAATCAACACATATGCTTCAAAGTACTTTTTGTCATGAGACATATATATCCATATACTACCATTGTACATGCCCTCAAGAAGAGAGGGATGTTAGATCCCTGATGGCCAGATCAGCAGATCCACTGCCACGGGGACCTATCAGGAGGAAGACTGCGTCATGGCTAGGCCTCCTTGGATCAGCCAGCCAAACAGGAGATATGTTGGACCTGACTGGCTCAATGAGAAGAGGGCCCCAGTGACCTCAAGACTTAGAGCTACTTAAGGCAAAAGGATCACACACGAAAAGGCATCCGATTGGATGAGGCAACGACTCGACATCGCCAGCTCCTTCTCCTTTCTCTGTTTACATTTCCTTTCCTAGAACAGCGTGTATCAAACCTTGTTTACATGTAACCCAGTGAATTCAAGAGAGAACTAGATCGGGAACGTAACATTCTTCCTTCCCCAACCAACTCTTTCCCCCTCGCGACCCCACCCTCATACCCCTGATCGTCTCTACCTGCGGCCAGTGACGCTGCCACACTCCGCTCGCCGACCCATTTTGCGCGAGCCGTACATTGCGGCAAGTGGTACTCACTGAGAGTGTGCCGGACTGGAGTGTTACCCAGTCCCGCCTATGTGGTTTTGGATGGGGCATCCGGCGTTAGATGTTAGGCTTTTGTGTAATGTCTGTTTGATATTTGGTCCGAATATTTGGCACACCTTCATCAAGAGGATAGGAGTAGCGACAGGTGTCGTCTAGATGGTGGCCTCGGGCTTACTGTTGTATTTATTTGTAAGGTCTTTGTGAATAATAAATAATATGGCCGCACCGCATGCATCTTCTAGATGCAGAGGCCGAGGGTGATTCATCTTCTAATTTTTTTTTACCCAAGCCGTATTGCTGTCGCCTTACCTTCCGCTAAACTCCCACAAGGTTCCATCGCCAACAACCTCCCCGTAGCCTACCCGCATCTGAACACATCATCAACCTCTGATTCACCTCCACCGGCAACGTTGTCCAGGCTCCAGGTCGCTCGTGGCTCGGCCTCGCCGGCGTCCCCGTGCCTCACAGCCCCATCTTCGCCTCGGGGTTGCGCAAATCGACTGTCTTTTTTCGATCAACTCAAATCGACTGACACGAGTTGCAAATTCGGGTAACTTGCCAATAGCAAACACGCTAAACTAATGATGCAATCAGTGGAGGAATATTAGGAGGACATGGAACAACGAAAAGTAGGTCCAACTGCTTCCGTTCTTGGATGCACGTTTTGGCAAAGAATCGAAACGACCCACTCTCACACGGACCGCATGTACGTGTTTTTTTTCTAGGCTGACCGCATGTACGTGTTATTGCCACAAAATGATGCTCGGTACAGCTAAATTATGTGGGTAAAACGATAAGTGCTCAATTTCACTAGTCAATTGAACAAAAAATAGACCAATTGACCTCACCTTCTTTATCTTTTTTAAAAATGAAATTAGAAATGATAATGATTATGAAATAAAAAACTCATATCATAATTTTTTTTCATTATTGTGAATCCACTCCAATCGAATATTGAATAATCAAATTCTTCAATTAAAATTCAAAGTTTTCGAGATCTTTAAAAAAGTGGATTAATCGGACGAGGACAAAAAGATTCGGATGGTTAGGATCTTGTGACAGAATCGACCTAGGGTTCACGTCCTAGGCTTGACACTGTGCTCGTATGTCTCTTAATTTATTTCAGACTTTTTGGTAATGTTTATTTAGTAAGAGATGACATTATTGCTGACTATAAGACGTTTGTAGTGACTTCATTAATCCTAAGATGTTAGATGTGCATTTTGTGAGCATATGCTATTTTACTGTGTTAAAAAATGAACGAAAGATACCGTAGGCAGAAACGAAAAAAGACCAAGTTGTTTCACGATGATCAATCACTGGGTGATTGGACCACACACATCAAGCCCCTATATGAATGAGGGCTTTCGCTCTCTGTGTCGAAATGTAGACATCATCAAGGTCCGAATAGCTGTTGGACTCTCTCGTTTCAGCCGAGATATGAGACCTACGTTGCAGCTGAGTATGGGCAGGAACAGAGGAGTGGCATCTAGTCGAAATCGAAACCACAACAACACGCACGGCCGGCAGACATAGCGGGGAAAAAAATATGGCGGCCACTAGCGAGACGTGATTACTCTCGTCGAGTTGGGTCCTCTATGTTTCTAGAGAAAAGCAAAATCCAACAACAATATTCCCTCAATTTCCTAAATTTGCCGACTAGCTGCCTAGCTAGGGTTAGCATCTCTTACACGAAAAGTATATCTGCATATGTATAAAAGAGACTCGCGAGGATGCACACACGAATACACACAGCTTTCACTTTCACTTTCACTTTCGCAGCTGCGCCAAGGAAAAGAAAAGAAGATGTCTCGATTCCCATGTATGCACTACTCGATCATATCCCGAACCAAAACGCTCTCTTGATTTCTTCCCGAAACCACCACACACACGTCCATCAGCAGCTCGCGAGCTCAGCTGGTACGCAGGCACACCATGCGGCGGCTCAGCGACGCAGGGGAGGCCACGCCGCTGGTCACCCCCGCGGCGGCCGCGGCGGCGGGCGGCACCTTGGCATCGCCGGCCGCTGCGGGGAGCAACGCCAACTTCGACGCCAACATGGTGATCATCCTGGCCGCGCTGCTCTGCGTTCTCATTTTCGCGCTCGGGCTCAACTCCGTCATCCGCTGCGTGCTCCACTGCGGCCGCCGGCTCGCGCCGTCGTCGAGCCTCGCGGCCAGCGCCACCACGGCGAGGACGACGACATCCGTGCACGTGCAGGCGGGGCTCAAGAGGAAGGCGCTGAGGAAGATACCCGTGGAGGTGTACGGCGGAGCCAAGTCGTCCGGCGGCGCCCTCCCAGTCACGGCCACGGAGTGCGCCATCTGCCTCGGCGAGTTCGCCGACGGCGAGAAGGTACGCGTGCTCCCGCGGTGCCACCACGGATTCCACGTCCGCTGCATCGACATGTGGCTCGCCACGCACACCTCCTGCCCCAACTGCCGGGCCTCGCTCGCTGAGGACGGCGCCGCCGCTGCCAACGGCGGAGGGAGATAGCGCCGGACAGGGTACGGGTTTGTAATTTCTTCTAGTTAGGGAACTAAAGTGAAACGTTGCACCGCTGCTTTGCTTCCTCACTAGTGTGTCTTTGGTCTGATTTTGGTTTTCGTACGGGTGGTACATGTAAATTAGTATTTACATTTTGCGATGATAGAAGGGGCTTGATGCAAATGTTCCTCGTGTCCTTTTCATTTTGGGTTGGAGCATACGATATTTTTTTTGTCATGATTCTCCCATTTTATAACTTTCTTTAAAGATGATTCGATGTTCCATTTTTTGTGTTCTAAGATGAGTAGTATTGCGCTGTTCTTTTGGTTACCCAACAGCCAAGACTTTCCCAATGGACATGTCTTTTTCTCAAATAATGTTGTCTAGTGACATTTTCCTATTTACTATCTGCACGTTGCTGAACAGATATTAGTAGCTTTATTTATTACTCTTATCTATAATAATGATTATTTCTTGTTTTCTGGAAAAAGTAAATAATGAGTTTCTGTTCACTAATAACATATAATAGTGTGTTTTTCACATAATAATAATAATAATTTATATTGTCCTTGTTAACTTGTGTTCAAAGCATGGTATTTCTAACGAATGAAAGAAAATAAGCAAAGAACAGTAGTAAAATATAAGTATACCTTCTCTGGCCGGTCACCGCCAATAGGTATATCTTCTCTAGCTGGTCACCATTGATAGGCCTTAGACCATCTCCAACAGATCTTATAAAAACCTTTTCGTAAAAGTGCTTTTATGGGATGATCACATAATTTGTCGGAATTGCAGAAAGCTACTTTTCTCAGTTCCCGTAAAATTTCTTCGCCTAAAATCTTGTTTTCCTTTTTTCCCACTAAACATCATTGGGACGCAAGCCGGTGACGCAGCGTTGGGAAGTGTGGCAACAGGCGCTGGAGCAGGCGGACCGGTGAGGTGGTACAACTTGGGAGGCGCGTCGACGATCGTCTCGATGAGGCGGGGAAGTGGAGGCAGGCATGCTAGCGGCGGCGGCCGGCATGGTGGAGCTGAGCACCGGAGGCGGCCGTCCTAGCGGTGGCATGGTGACGCGGCGGAGAGGAGCGACGAAGGGGCAACACGGCGGCGCAGGGCACACATCCTGAACTTTCATGCGGGTTTTTACCCGTCAAATTATACGGAAAGGGCTATCTTTTTGTGGTTAAGGGAAGGTGGGGGTGGTTTTACGGGTCCTTTAAAATATTTCTAGGTTCATGGAAGCTATTGGAATTGCTCTTAGTGTGTTTGTCAACGGTACATTTGACTATTGATAAGGGTGATGCCAACAGATGATCTAGTTTCAGTGAAAATAATCACCACTCGTGCAAAAATTAAATATTGGTCCGCGGTGGCATTGTTATCATGACTGTCGAACGAGAGCTAAGTGTTCTGTCTATTAATACCGTGATGAAGGTACAAATATTCTACCCGACAGTGGGAGAACATCCGTGTAAACAAGCCCACATTTTGCACCCAGGTATAAAACTCCTCTCCTATATAACATAATCCCTTCCACTTCTACACCTCTTTCAATGTATCTCTCCATTTCTCTATCGATCCATCTCTGTCTTCTCTTCGTTGTTTCTCCTTACCCTCCCCAGTGCCCCTCCCAATCTTGTAGTTTGTAATTCACCCTAATTAATCCGTTCATCGTAAAGGACCTCCATCTTCGTTGCTCTCTCCATCATTGCAGTTTTCTCATTCTCGCTTATATCCCCACGAAGCTCAAGCTCCTAGTCCACATGGGCATGTCCATTGATGACCATATTTCTGCGCTCATTCAACCATTGTTTAAATAGGATAATCCGAGATTTCCTGATAGAATAACTCTGATATCGATACTAAGGACTAATGGATGTAAGAAATTGTGAAATCATCTATTTAATGGGTTCCAATAGGAAATGGGCTCAACCATGAAAGATTATCATCGCATAGAAGGAAATACAAAGTTAGGTGAAGAAGACAAGTCAATAGGAGGCGTAACAAGCTACCCAGAGTGCGAGATGACGCATGGTACGGGTGTGCCTGCTTGTAGTAATGGCCGTACCGCACGCCACATGCTTCAGGCCGTCCATCTAAACAACTTCAGTAAACAGGGCTACATCAGAATCTCCACAGGGAGGGGCGCACTGATACGTCCATTTTGCATCATGTTTTCCTACTATTATTTATGATGTTTTAATCCATAATAATGCTTTCTGGAGTAATTCTAATGCCTTTTATCCCATACTATGCAAGGTATACACAAAGAGGGAGAATTCCGGCAGCTGGAAATCTGGACCTGGAAAAGCTACGTCAGGCTACCTATTCTGCACAACTCCAAACAAGCTGAAACTTCACGAAGAATTTTTATGGAATATATGAAGAATATTGGAGCAAATAAGTACCAGAGGAGGCCCACCAGGTGGGCACAACCCACCTGGGCGCGCCAGGGAGCCCAGGCACACCCTGGTGGCTATTGCTCACCCAGGCCCACCTCCGGTGCCCATCTTCTAGTATATAAGTCATTTTGACCTAGAAAAATAAAATAAGGAGAGAACTTTCGGTACAGAGCGCCGCTGTCTCGAGGCGGAACTTGGGCAGGAGCACTTTTTCCCTCCGGCGGAGCGATTCCGCCGGGGGAACTTCCCTCTCGGAGGGGGGAATCATCGTCATCATCATCATCAACAACTCTCCCATCTTGGGGAGGGCAATCTCCATCAACATCTTCAACAGCACCATCTCAACTCAGAACCTAGTTCATCTCTTGTGTTCAATCTTGTTACCGGAACTATAGATTGGTGCTTGTGGGTGACTAGCAGTGTTTATTACATCTTGTAGTTGATTACTATATGGTTTATTTGGTGGAAGATTATATGTTCAGATCCAATATGCTATTTAATACCACTGTGATCTTGAGCATGATTATCATTTGTGAGTAGTTACTTTTGTTCTTGAGGTCACGGGAGAAATCATGTTGCAAGTAATCATGTGAATTTGATATGTGTTCGATATTTTGATAGTATGTATGTTGTGATTTCCTTAGTGGTGTCATGTGAACGTCGACTACATGACACTTCACCATACTTGGGCATAAGAGAATGCATTATGGAGTAGCAATTAGATGATGGGTTGCGAGAGTGACAGAAGCTTAAACCCCAGTTTATGCGCTATTTCGTAAGGGACCGATTGGATCCAAAAGTTTAATGCTATGGTTAGAATTTATTATTAATACTTTTCTCGTAGTTGCGGATGCTTGCGGGAGGTTTAATCATAAGTAGGATGTTTGTTCAAGTAAGAACAATACCTAAGCACCGGTCCACCCACATATCTAATTATCAAAGTAGCAAACACGAATCAAACCAACATGGTGAAAGTGACTAGATGAAAATCCCGTGTACCCCAAGAACGCTTTGCTTATCATAAGAAACTGTTTTGGCCTGTCCTTTGCCTCAAAAGGATTGGGCTACCTTACTGCACTTTTGCTACTATTATCTTATCTGCTCGTTACAAATTATCTGGCTATCAAACTACTCTGTTACTTACAATTTTAGCACTTGCAAACATTACCTTGCTGAAAACCACTTGTCATTTCCTTCTGCTCCTCGTTGGTTCGACACTCTTACTTATCGAAAAGAGCTACAATTGATCCCCTATACTTGTGGGTCATCATGTTGGGGAACGTAGTAATTTCAAAATTCTCCTACGCACATGCAAGATCATGGTGATGCATAGCAACGAGAGGGAAGAGTGTTGTCCACGTACCCTCGTAGACCGAAAGCGGAAGTGTTAGCACAACGGGTTGATGTAGTCGTATGTCTTCACGATCCGACCGATCAAGTACCGAATGCACGGCACCTCCGAGTTTTGCACACGTTCAACTTGATGACGTCCCTCGAACTCCGATCCAGCTGAGTGTTGAGGGAGAGTTTCGTTAGCACGACGGCGTGGTGACGATGTTGATGTTCTACCGACGCAGGGCTTCGCCTAAGCACCGCTACAGTATTATCGAGGTGGACTATGGTGGAGGGGGGCACCGCACACGGCTAAGAGACAATCAACTTGATCAACTTGTGTGTCTAGAGGTGCCCCCCTGCCCCTGTATATAAAGGAGCAAGGGGGGAGGCGGCCGGCCTAGGAGGAGGGCGCGCCAAGGGGGGAGTCCTACTCCTACCGGGAGTAGGACTCCTCCTTTCCTTGTTGGAGTAGGAGAGAAGAAAAGAGGAGAGGGAGAAGGAAAAGGGGGCTGCACCCCTTGTCCAATTCGGACCAGAGGGGGGGGGGGGCGCAGGCCTCCTTCCTTTTGGCCTCTCTCCTCTATTCCCGTATGGCCCAATAAGGCTCATATACTCCCCGGCGAATTCCCGTAACTCTCCGGTACTCCGAAAAATACCCGAATCACTCGGAACCTTTCCGAAGTCCGAATATAGTCGTCCAATATATCGATCTTTACGTCTCGACCATTTCGAGACTCCTCGTCATGTCCCCGATCTCATCCGGGACTCCGAACTCCTTCGTACATCAAAACACATAAACTCATAATATAACCGTCATCGAACTTTAAGCGTGCGGACCCTACGGGTTCGAGAACTATGTAGACATGACCGAGACACGTCTCCGGTCAATAACCAATAGCGGAACCTGGATGCTCATATTGGCTCCCACATATTCTACGAAGATCTTTATCGGTCAAACCGCATAACAACATACGTTGTTCCCTTTGCCATCGGTATGTTACTTGCCCGAGATTCGATCGTCGGTATCTCAATACCTAGTTCAATCTCGTTACCGGCAAGTCTCTTTACTCGTTCCGTAATACCTCATCCCGCAACTAACTCATTAGTTGCAATGCTTGCAAGGCTTAAGTGATGTGTATTACCGAGTGGGCCCAGAGATATCTCTCCGACAATCGGAGTGACAAATCCTAATCTCGAAATACGTCAACCCAACAAGTACCTTCGGAGACACCTGTAGAGCACCTTTATAATCACCCAGTTACGTTGTGAGGTTTGGTAGCACACAAAGTGTTCCTCCGGTAAACGGGAGTTGCATAATCTCATAGTCATAGGAACATGTATAAGTCATGAAGAAAGCAATAGCAACATATTAACGATCGAGTGCTAAGCTAATGGAATGGGTCAAGTCAATCACATCATTCTCCTAATGATGTGATCTCGTTAATCAAATGACAACTCATGTCTATGGTTAGGAAACATAACCATCTTTGATCAACGAGCTAGTCAAGTAGAGGCATACTAGTGACACTATGTTTGTCTATGTATTCACACATGTATTATTTTTCCGGTTAATACAATTCTAGCATGAATAATAAATATTTATCATGATATAAGGAAATAAATAAGAACTTTATTATTGCCTCTAGGGCATATTTCCTTCAGTCTCCCACTTGCACTAGAGTCAATAATCTAGTTCACATCGCCATGTGATTTAATACCAATAGTTCACATCATCATGTGATTAACACCCATAGTTCACATCGACATGTGACCAATACCCAAAGGGTTTACTAGAGTCAATAATCTAGTTCACATTGCTATGTGATTAATACCCAAAGAGTACTAAGGTGTGATCATGTTTTGCTTGTGAGAGAAGTTTAGTCAACGGGTCTGCCACATTCAGATCCGTAAGTATTTTGCAAATTTCTATGTCAACAATGCTCTGCACGGAGCTACTCTAGCTAATTGCTCCCACTTTTAATATTTATCCAGATTGAGACTTTGAGTCATCTGGATTAGTGTCAAAACTTGCATCGATGTAACCCTTTACGACGAATCTTTTGTCACCTCCAGAATCGAGAAACATATCATTATTCCACTAAGGATAATTTTGACCAATGTCTAGTGATCTACTCCTAGATCACTATTGTACTCTCTTGTCAAACTCAGGGTAGAGTATACAATAGGTTTGGTACACCGCATGGCATACTTTATAGAACCTATGGCTGAGGCATAGGGAATGACTTTCATTCTCTCTCTATCTTCTGCCGTGGTCGGGTTTTGAGCCTTACTCAACTTCACACCTTGTAACACAGGCAAGAACTCCTTCTTTGACTGTTCCATTTTGAACTACTTCAAAATCTTTTCAAGGTATGTACTCATTGAAAAAATTATCAAGCATCTTGATCTATCTCTATAGATCTTGATGCTCAATATGTAAGCAGCTTCACCGAGGTCTTTCTTTGAAAAACTCCTTTCAAACATTCCTTTATGCTTTGCAGAATAGTTCAACATTATTTCCGATCAACAATATGTCATTCACATATACTTATCAGAAATGATGTAGTGCTCTCACTCACTTTCTTGTAAATACAGGCTTCATCGCAAGTCTGTATAAAACTATATGCTTTGATCAACTTATCAAAGCGTATATTCCAACTCCGAGATGCTTGCACCAGTCCATAGATGGATCGCTGGAGCTTGCATATTTTGTTAGCAGCTTTAGGATTGACAAAACCTTCTGGTTGCATCATATACAACTCTTCTTTAATAAATCCATTAAGGAATGCGGTTTGTTTATCCATTTGCCAGATTTCATAAAATGCGGCAATTGCTAACATGATTCGGACAGACTTAAGCATAGATACGAGTGAGAAACTCTCATCGTAGTCAACACCTTGAACTTGTCGAAAAACTTTTTGCGACAATTCTAGCTTTGTAGATAGTAACACTACTATCAGCGTCCGTCTTCCTCTTGAAGATCCATTTTATCTCAATGGCTCGCCGATCAATGGGCAAGTCAATCAAAGTCCATACTTTGTTCTCATACATGGATCTCATCTCAGATTTCATGGCCTCAAGCCATTTCGCGGAATCTGGGCTCATCATCGCTTCCTCATAGTTCGTAGGTTCGTCATGGTCAAGTAACATGACCTCTAGAACAAGATTACCGTACCACACTGGTGTGGATCTCACTCTGGTTTACCTACGAGGTTCGGTAGTAACTTTATCTGAAGTTACATGATCATCATCATTAGCTTCCTCACTAATTGGTGTAGGAGTCACAGGAACAGATTTCTGTGATGAACTACTTTCCAATAAGGGAGCAGGTACAGTTACCTCATCAACTTCTACTTTCCTCCCACTCACTTCTTTCGAGAGAAACTCCTTCTCCAGAAAGGATCCATTCTCAGCAACAAATGTCTTGCCTTCGGATCTGTGATAGAAGGTGTACCCAACAGTTACTTTTTGGTATCCTACGAAGACGCACTTCTCCGACTTGGGTTTGAGCTTATCAAGATGAAACTTTTTCACATAAGCATTGCAACTCCAAACTTTAAGAAACGACAACTTTGGTTTCTTGCCAAACCATAGTTCATACTGTGTCGTCTCAATGGATTTAGATGGTGCCCTATTTAACGTGAATGCAGCTGTCTCTAATGCATAACCCCAAAATGATAGTGGTAAATCGGTAAGATACATCATAGATCGCACCATATCTAATAAAGTATGGTTACGACGTTCGGATACACCATTACACTGTGGTGTTCCAGGTGGCGTGAGTAGTGAAACTATTTCACATTGTTTTAACTGAAGGCCAAACTCGTAACTCAAATATTCTCCTCCACGATCAGATCGTAGAAACTTTATTTTTCTTGTTACGATGATTTTCCACTTCACTCTGAAATTATATGAACTTTTCAAATATTTCAGACTTTTGTTTCATCAAGTAGATATACTCATATCTGCTCAAATCATTTGTGAAGATCAGAAAATAATGATACCTGTCGTGAGCTTCAATATTCATCGGACCACATACATCAGTATGTATGATTTCCAACAAATCTGTTGCTCGCTCCATTGTTCCAGATAACGGAGTCTTAGTCATCTTGCCCATGATGCATGGTTCGCAAGCATCAACTGATTCATAATCAAGTGATTCCAAAAGCCCATCAGCATGGATTTTCTTCATGCGCTTTACACCAATATGACCTAAATGGCAGTGCCACAAATAAGTTGCACTATCATTATTAACTTTGCATCTTTTGGTTTCAATATTATGAATATGTGTATCACTACGATCGAGATCCAACGAACCATTTTCATTGGGTGTGTAACCATATAAGGTTTTATTCATGTAAACAGAACAACAATTTATTCTCTTACTTAAATGAATAACCGTATTGCAATAAACATGATCAAATCATATTCATGCTCAACGCAAACACCAAATAACACTTATTTAGGTTCAACACTAATACCGAAAGTATAGGGAGTGTGCGATGATGATCATATCAATCTTGGAACCACTTCCAACACACATCATCACTTCACCCTTAACTAGTCTATGTTCATTCTGCAACTCCCGTTTCGAGTTACTACTCTTAGCAACTGAACCAGTATCAAATACCGAGGGGTTGCTACGAACACTAGTAAAATACACATCAATAATCTGTATATCAAATATACCTTTGTTCACTTTTCCATCCTTCCTATCCGCCAAATACTTGGGGCAGTTCTGCTTCCAGTGACCAGTCCCTTTGCAGTAGAAGCACTTAGTCTTAGGATTAGGACCAGACTTGGGCTTCTTCACTTGAGAAGCAACTTGCTTGCCGTTCTTCTTGAAGTTCCCCTTCTTCCCTTTGCCCTTTTCTTGAAACTAGTGGTCTTGTCTACCATCAACACTTGATATTTTTCTTGATTTCTACCTTCGTTGATTTCAGCATTACGAAGAGCTTGGGAATCGTTTCCGTTATCCCTTGCATATCATAGTTCATCACGAAGTTCTACTAACTTGGTGATGGTGACTAGAGAATTATGTCAATCACTATCTTATCTGTAAGATTAACTCCCACTTGATTCAAGCGATTGTAGTACCCAGACAATCTGAGCATATGCTCACTGCTTGAGCTATTCTCCTCCATCTTTTAGCTATAGAACTTGTTGGAGACTTCATATCTCTCAACTTGGGTATTTTCTTGAAATATTTAACTTCAACTCCTAGAACATCTCATATGGTCCATGACGTTCAAAACGTCTTTGAAGTCCCGATTCTAAGCCGTTAAGCATGGTGCACTAAACTATCAAGTAGTCATCATATTGAGCTAGCCAAACGTTCATAACGTCTGCATATGCTCCTGCAATAGGTCTGTCACCTAGCGGTGCATCAAGGACATAATTCTTCTGTGTAGGAATGAGGTTAATCCTCAGATCACGGATCCAATCCGCATCATTGCTACTAACATTTTTCAACATAGTTTTCTCTAGGAATATATAAAAAATTAAACGGGGAGCAATATCGTGAGCAATTGATCTACAACATAGATATGCTAATACTACCAGGACTAAGTTCATGATAAATTAAAGTTCAATTAATCATATTACTTAAGAACTCCCACTTACATAGACATCCCTCTAATCCTCTAAGTGATCACGTGATCCAAATCAACCAAACCATGTCCGATCATCACGTGAGATGGAGTAGTTTCAATGGTGAGCATCACTATGTTGATCATATCTACTATATGATTCACGCTCGACCTTTTGGTCTCCGTGTTCCGAGGCCATATCTATTATATGCTAGGCTCGTCAAGTTTAACCTGAGTATTCTGCGTGTGCAACTGTTTTGCACCCGTTGTATTTGAACGTAGAGCCTATCACACCCGATCATCACATGGTGTCTCAGCACGAAGAAATTTCGCAACGGTGCATACTCAAGGAGAACACTTATACTTTGATAATTTAGTGAGGGATCATCTTATAATACTATCGTCAATCAAAGCAAGATAAGATGCATAAAAGATAAACATCACATGAAATCAATATAAGTGATATGATATGGCCATCATCATCTTGTGCTTGTGATCTCCATCTCCGAAGCACCTCCATGATCACCATCGTCACCGGCACGACACCTTGATCTCCATCGTAGCATCGTTGTCGTTTCGCCAATCTTATGCTTCTACGACAATCGCTACCGCTTAGTGATAAAGTAAAGCATTACAGGGCGATTGCATTGCATACAATAAAGCGACAACCATATGGCTCCTGCCAGTTGCCGATAACTCGGTTACAAAACATGATCATCTCATACAATAAAATTTAGCATCATGTCTTGACCATATCACATCACAACATGCCCTGCAAAAACAAGTTAGACGTCCTCTACTTTGTTGTTGCAAGTTTTACGTGGCTGCTACGGGCTTAGCAAGAACCGTTCTTACCTACGCATCAAAACCACAACGATAGTTTGTCAAGTTGGTGCTGTTTTAACCTTCGCAAGGACCGGGCGTAGCCACACTCGGTTCAACTAAAGTTGGAGAAACTGACACCCGCCAGCCACCTGTGTGCAAAGCACGTCGGTAGAACCAGTCTCACGTAAGCGTACGCGTAATGTCGGTCCAGGCCGCTTCATCCAACAATACCGCCGAACCAAAGTATGACATGCTGGTAAGCAGTATGACTTGTATCGCCCACAACTCACTTGTGTTCTACTCGTGCATATGACATCTACGCATAAAACCAGGCTTGGATGCCACTGTTGGGGAACGTAGTAATTTCAAAATTTTCCTACGCACACGCAAGATCATGGTGATGCATAGCAACGAGAGGGGAGAGTGTTGTCCACGTACCCTCGTAGACCAAAAGCGGAAGCGTTAGCACAATGCGGTTGATGTAGTCGTACGTCTTCACGATCCGACCGATCAAGTACCGAACACACGGCACCTCTGAGTTCTGCACACGTTCAACTCGATGACGTCCCTCGAACTCCGATCCAGCCGAGTGTTGAGGGAGAGTTTCATCAGCACGACGGCGTGGTGACGATGTTGATTTTCTACCGACGCAGGGCTTCGTCTAAGCACCGGTACAGTATTATCGAGGTGGACTATGGTGGAGGGGGGCACCGCACACGGCTAAGAGACAATCAACTTGATCAACTTGTGTGTATAGAGGTGCCCCCCTGCCCCTGTATATAAAGGAGCAAGGGGGGAGGCGGCCGGCCTAGGAGGAGGGCGCGCCAAGGGGGGAGTCCTACTCCTACCGGGAGTAGGACTCCTCCTTTCCTTATTGGAGTAGGAGAGAAGGAAAGAGGAGGAGAGGGAGAAGGAAAAGGGGGCTGCACCCCTTGTCCAATTCGGACCAGAGGGGGGCGCATGCCTCCTTCCTTTTGGCCTCTCTCCTCTATTCCCATATGGCCCAATAAGGCCCATATACTCCCCGGCGAATTCCCATAACTCTCCGGTACTCCGAAAAATACCCGAATCACTCGGAACCTTTCCGAAGTCCGAATATAGTCGTCCAATATATCGATCTTTACATCTCGACCATTTCGAGACTCCTCGTCATGTCCCCGATCTCATCCGAGACTCCGAACTCCTTCGGTATATCAAAACACATAAACTCATAATATAACCGTCATTGAACTTTAAGCGTGCGGACCCTACGGGTTCGAGAACTATGTAGACATGACCGAGACACGTCTCCGGTCACTAACCAATAGCGGAACCTGGATGCTCATATTGGCTCCCACATATTCTACGAAGATCTTTATCGGTCAAACCGCATAACAACATACGTTGTTTCCTTTGTCATCGGTATGTTACTTTCCCGAGATTCGATCGTCGGTATCTCAATACCTAGTTCAATCTCGTTACCGGCAAGTCTCTTTACTCGTTCCGTAATACCTCATCCCGCAACTAACTCATTAGTTGCAATGCTTGCAAGGTTTAAGTGATGTGTATTACTGAGTGGGCCCAGAGATACCTCTCCGACAATCGGAGTGACAAATCCTAATCTCAAAATACGCCAACCCAACAAGTACCTTCGGAGATACCTATAGAGCACCTTTATAATCACCCAGTTACGTTGTGACGTTTGGTAGCACACAAAGTGTTCCTCCGGTAAACGGGAGTTGCATAATCTCATAGTCATAGGAACATGTATAAGTCATGAAGAAAGCAATAGCAACATACTAAACAATCGAGTGCTAAGCTAACGGAATGGGTCAAGTCAATCACATCATTCTCCTAATGATGTGATCTCGTTAATCAAATGACAACTCATGTCTATGGTTAGGAAACATAACCATCTTTGATCAATGAGCTAGTCAAGTAGAGGCATACTAGTGACACTCTGTTTGTCTATGTATTCACACATGTATTATGTTTCCGGTTAATACAATTCTAGCATGAATAATAAACATTTACCATGATATAAGGAAATGAATAATAACTTTATTATTGCCTCTAGGGCATATTTCCTTCACATCAAGGCTATTTTCTGGCGCCGTTGCCGGGGAGTGAAGCTCCTTTGGTAAGTGGAATTTGCTAAGGAAACATTTATATAGTGTGCTGAAATTTATTGTCACTTGTTACTATGGAAAACACTCCTTTGAGGGGTTTGTTCAGGGTATCTTCACCTCGACCGGAACCACAATTAGTTACCCCTCAACCTACTGCACCTACTGAAAATATTGAGTATGAAATTCCTTCGGGTATGATAGAACAACTGCTAGCTAATCCTTATGCAGGAGACATAACCGAACATCCTGATATGCACTTGATACATGTAGAACAAATTTGTGAATTGTTCAAGCTTGCAGGTTTACCCGGAGATGAAGTTATGAAGAAGGTTTTCCCTTTATCTTTGAAGGGGAAAGCATTGGCATAGTATAGGCTATGCGATGATATTGGATCCTGGAATTGGAATCGATTGGAGTTCCATCGAAAAATTTATCCTATGCATCTAGTTCATCGTGATCGGAATTATATATATATATTTTGGCCTCGTGAAGGAGAAAGTATCGCTCTAGCTTGGGGGAGGCTGAAGTCAATGTTAAACTCATGACCCTATCATGAGCTCTCAAGAGAAATTATTATCCTGAATTTTTATGCTCAGCTTTCTCATATTGATCAAACCATGCTTGATACTTCTTGTGCTGGTTGTTTTATGAAGAAGACTATTGAATTCCAGTGGGATCTTTTGGAAAGAATTAAACGCAACTCTGAAGATTGGGAACTCGATGAAGGTAAAGAGTCAGGTATTAAACTTAAGTATGATTGTGTTAAACCTTTTATGAATACCGATGCTTTTCAAAAGTTTAGCACTGAATATGGACTTGACTCTCAGATAGTAGCTTCCTTTTGTGAATCTTTTTGCTACTCATGTTGATCTCCCTAAACAGAAGTGGTTTAAATATCACCCACGTATTAAAGAACCGGTACTAGTTAAAGAAGAAACTATAATTTATAATATTGATCCAGTTGTTCCTACTACTTATATTGAGAAACAACCTTTCCCTGTTATGATAAAGGAACATGCTAAAGTCTCAACTGTGGTCAACAAAAGCTATTTTAGAACACCTAAACCCGATGAACAAATTAAAGTAGAACCTAGTATTGCTATGGTCAAGGATCTCTTGGAAGAAAATGTAGATGGGCATGTTATTTACTTCTGTGAAGAAGCTGCTAGAATTGCCAAACATGATAAAAAGGATAAACATAGACCTGTTGTTGGCATGCCCGTTGTCTCAGTTAAAATAGGAGATCATTGTTATCATGGTTTATGTGACATAGGTGCTAGCGTGAGTGCTATTCCTTATTCCTTATAACAAGAAATTATGAATGACATAGCACCCGCAAAGATAGAAGACATAGATGTTACTATCAAACTTGCTAATAGAGACACTATATCACCAATTGGGATTGTTAGAGATGTTGAAGACTTGTGTGGGACAATAAAATACCCTACTGATTTTCTTGTTCTTGGTTCCCCACAAGATGACTTTTGTCCCATTATCTTTGGCAGACCTTTCTTGAACACCGTTAATGCTAGAATAGACTGTGAGAAACAAACTGTCGGTGTTAGTTTTGGTGATGAGTCATGAGTTTAATTTTTCCAAGTTTAGTAGAAAACTTCATGAAAAAGAATTGCCTAGTAAGATGAATTAATTGGTCTTGCTTTTATTGTTGTACCTCCTACTGACCCACTAGAACAATATTTGCTTGACCATGAAAATGATTTACATATGCATGAAAGAAATGAAATAGATAAGATTTTCTTTGAACAATGTCCTTTGCTTAAACACAATTTGCCTATTGAAACTCTAGGAGGTCCTCCTCCACCTAAAGGTGATCCTGTGTTTGAATTAAAACAATTGCCGGACACTTTGAAATATGCTTATCTTGATGAAAAGAAGATATATCCTGTTATTATTAGTGCTAACCTTTCAGAACATGAAGAAGAAAGATTATTGAAAGTTCTAAGGAAGCACCGAGCTGCTATTGGATATACTCTTGATGATTTAAAGGGCACTAGTCCCACTCTATGTCAGCACAAGATTAATATGGAACCTGATGCTAAACCCGTTGTTGATAACCTACGTCGGTTAAATCCAAAAATGAAGAAAGTGGTAAGAACGGAAATCTTAAAACTTCTGGAAGCAAGTATAATTAATTTATCCTATAGCTGGTAGTAGATGGGTAAGTCATGTTCATTGTGTCCCTAAAAAAGGAGGTATTACAGTGTTCCTAATGATAATAATGAACTTATTCGACAAAGAATTGTTACAGATTATAGAATGGTAATTGATTTTAGAAAATTAAACAAAGCAACTAGAAAAGATCATTACCCTCTGCCTTTTATTAATCAAATGCTAGAAAGATTATCTAAGCACACACATTTTTGCTTCCTTGATGGATATTCTGGTTTTTCACAAATACCTGTTTCTCAACCTGGTAAAGAAAAGACCACTTTTACTTGTCCCTTTGGAACTTATGCTTATAGACGTATGCCTTTTGGCTTATGCAATGCACCTGCTACCTTTCAAAGATGTATGAATGCTATATTCTCTAACTTTTGTGAAAAGATTGTTGTGGTTTTCATGGATGATTTCTCTTTTTATGGGAAGTCTTTTGATGATTGTTTAAGCAATCTTGATCGAGTTTTGCAAAGATGTGAACAAACAAATCTTGTCTTGAATTGGGAGAAGAGCCACTTTATGGTTAATGAAGGCATTGTCTTGGGACATAAAATTTCTGAAAGAGGTATTGAAGTGGACAAAGCTAAGGTTGATGCAATTGAGAAAATGCCATGTCCTAAAGATATCAAAGGTATTCGTAGTTTCCAAGGTCATGTTGGTTTCTATAGGAGATTTATCAAAGACTTTTCTAAAATTTCTAGGCCTCTTACAAACCTTTTGCAAAAGGATGTTCCTGTTGTTTTTTATGATGATTGTTTAGAAGCCTTTGAAATACTCAAGAAAGCCTTAATTTCTGCACCTATTGTTCAACCACCTGATTGGAACTTGCCTTTTTAAATTATGCGTGATGCTAGTGATTATGTTGTTGGTGCTGTTATAGGACACAGAGTTGATAAGAAACTTAATGTTATTCATTATGCTAGTAAAACTCTAGACAGTGCTCAACGAAATTATTCTACTACTGAAAAAGAATTCTTAGCAATGGTATTTGCTTGTGATAAATTTAGACCTTACATTGTTGATTCAAAAGTAATTGTTCACACTGATCATGCTGCTATTAAATATCTTATGGAAAAGAAAGATGCTAAACCTAGACTTATTCGATGGTTTCTCTTGCTACAAGAATTTGATTTACATATCACTGATAGAAAAGGAGCCGAGAACCTGATGGCAGCTGGAACTACGTCGGTATTTCCCCGGAGAGGGAGGGATGATGTAGCACAACGACAGTAGAGTATTTCCCTCAGTTATGAAACCAAGGTATCGAACCAGTAGGAGAACCTAGCAACACAATGTAAACGGCCCCTGCACACAAAGAACAACACCTAGCAACCTGACCAGTTAAAGGGGTTGTCAATCCCTTTTGGGTAACGGCGCCAGAAATTGGTGTGTGATGGGAGAAAGTTGTAAATATTGATAGATCGAACGCCAAATAAAATAAATTGCAGCAAGGTATTTTTGGAATTTTGGTTTAATAGATCTGAAAATAAAAGCAAGGAAAAAGTAGATCGCAAAGGCAAATATATGAGAAATAAGACCCGGGGCCGTATGTTTCACTAGTGGCTTCTCTCGAGAAAAATAGCAAATGGTGGGTAAACAAATTACTATTGGGCAATTGATAGAACATAAAATAATTATGACAATATCCAGGCAATGATCATTACATAGGCATCACATCCAATATTAGTAGACCGACTCCTGCATGCATCTACTACTATTACTCCACACATCGACCGCTATCCAGCATGCATCTACTGTATTAAGTTCATGGAAAAACGGAGTAATGCAATAAGAACGATGACATGATGTAGACAAGATCCGTTTATCTATATGGCAGTAGATATAGATCTCGACTTTTTATCCTTAGTGGCAACGATACATACGTGTTCGTTCCCTTTCTGTCACTGGGATCAAGCACCGTAAGATCGAACCCACTACTGGGCACCTCTTCCCATTACAAGATAAATAGATCGAGTTGGCCAGACAAGACCTGAATATCAGAGAAGTAATACGAGCCTATAAGAGATCATGCATAAAAGAGATCAAAGAAACTCAAATACTTTCATGGATATAAAAACATAGATCTGATCATAAACTCAAAGTTCATCGATCCCAACAAACACACTGCAAAAGAGTTACATCATATGGATCTCCGAGAGACCATTGTATTGAGAATCAAGAGAGAGAGATGAAGCCATCTAGCTACTAACTACGGACCCGAAGGTCTACAAGGAACTACTCATGCATCATCGGAGAGACACCAATGGAAGTGGTGAACCCCTCCGTGATGGTGTTTAGATTGGATCTGGTGTTTCTGGACTCTGTGGTGGCTGGATGAATATTTCGTCGACTCCCCTAGGGTTTTGGGAATATTTGGGTATTTATAGAGCAAAGAGGTGGTCCGGGGAGCAGTCGAGGTGGGCACAACCCACCTGGGCACGCCAGGGCCTCCTGTCGTGCCCTGGTGGGTTGTGCCCCCTCGAGGCACCCCCAGGTGCAAACAGGGCCCATTGCCTTTCTTCTGGCCCATAAAAAAACATCGTAAAGTTACGTGACATTTGGACTTCGTTTGATATTGATTTCCTGCAATGTAAAAAACATGAAAAAAAACAAGAACTGGCACTGGGCACTATGTCAATAGGTTAGTACCAAAAATGATATAAAATGACTATAAAATGATTATAAAACATCCAAGATTGATAATAAAACAGCATGGAACAATAAAAAATTATAGATACGTTGGAGACGTATCAGAACCCCGTAGTTGATAACTTGTCTGGGCTTGAAAATGTGCCCGATGACCCACTACCGATTGATGATAGTTTTCCTGATGAGCAGTTAGCTGCAATAAATGTTGCTCACAACGCTCCTTGGTATGCTGACTATGCTAATTCATTGTTGCTAAATATTTACCATATAGTTTTACATATCAACAAAATAAAAATTCTTCTATGATTTAAGACACTACTTTTGGGATGACCCACATCTTTATAAACAAGGAGTAGATGGTGTTATTAGACGTTGTGTACCTGAGCATGAACAGGGACAAATCCTACGGAAATGTCACTCCCAAGCTTATGGAGAGCATCATGCTAGAGATAGAACTGCTCACAAGGTATTGCAATCTGGATTTTATTGGCCTACTCTCTTCAAGGATGCCCGTAAGTTCGTATTATCTTGTGATGAATGCCAAAGAATAGGTAATATCGGTAAGCGTCAAGAAATGCCTATGAATTATTCACTTGCTGTTGAACCATTTGATGTTTGGGGATTTGATTACATGGGAACTTTTCCTTCCTCTAATGGGTATACACATATTTTGGTTGTTTATTATGTTATTAAATGGGTAGAAGCTATTCCAACCAGTAGTGCTGATCACAACACCTCTATTAAAATGCTTAAGGAAGTTATTTTCCCAAGGTTTTGAGTCCCTAGATACTTAATGACTGATGGTGGTTCACACTTTATTCATGGTGCTTTCCATAAAATGCTTGCCAAGTATGATGTTAACCATAGAATTGCATCACCTTATCATCCTCAGTCTAGTGGTCAAGTTGGACTTAACAATAGAGAAATAAAATTAATCTTGCAAAGACTGTCAATAGGTCCCGAAAGAATTGGTCTAAGAAATTAGATGATGCACTTTGGGCTTATAAAACAACAAACAAAAATCCCATGGGTATGTCTCCTTATAAAATGGTTTATGGAAAAGCTTGTCATTTGCCTCTTGAATTAGAACATAAAGCATATTGGGAAATTAAAGGACTCAACTATGATTTCAAACTTAACGGTGAAAAGAGGTTGTTTGATATTAGCTCATTAGATGAATTGAGAACCCAAGCTTATGAAAATGCCAAGTTGTTTAAATAAAAAGTCAAAAGATGGCATGATAAGTGAATCCAAAAGCATGAGTTTAAAGTAGGAGAATTGCTACCTCTTTTAGCACTGCGTTGGTTTTCCCCGAAGAGGAAGGGATGATGCAGCAAAGTAGCGTAAGTATTTCCTCTGTTTTTGAGAACCAAGGTATCAATCCGGTAGGAGGCTACGCGCGAGTCCCTCGCACCTGCACAAAACAAATAAATCCTCGCAACCAACGCAAATAGGGGTTGTCAATCCCTATAGGGCCATTTACGAGAGTGAGATATGATAAGATAATATATTTGGTATTTTTATGATAAAGATGCAAAGTAAAATAAAGGCAAAGTAAATAGCAAAGTAAATAACTAAGTACTAGGAGATTAATATGATAAAGATAGACCCGGGGCCATAGGTTTCACTAGTGGCTTCTCTCGAGAGCATAAGTATTCTATGGTGGGTGAACAAATTACTGTTGAGCAATTGACAGAATTGAGCATAGTTATGAGAATATCTAGGTATGATCATGTATATATGTAGGATTGAAAGTATGTCTAGAGGGGGGGTGATTAGACTACTTGACCAAATAAAAACTTAACCTTTTCCCAATTTTAGTTCTTGGCAGATTTTAGCTATTGTAGGACAAGTCAAGCAATCATCACACAATTCAAGCAAGCATGCAAAGAGTATATTGGCAGCGGAAAGTAAAGCATGCAACTTGCAATAATGTAAAGGGAAGGATTTGGAGAATTCAAACGCAATTGGAGACACAGATGTTTTTCCCGTGGTTCGGATAGGTGGTGCTATCCTACATCCACGTTGATGGAGACTTCAACCCACGAAGGGTAACGGTTGCGCGAGTCCACGGAGGGCTCCACCCACGAAGGGTAATGGTTGCGCGAGTCCACGGAGGGCTCCACCCACGAAGGGTCCACGAAGAAGCAACCACCCACGAAGGGTCCACGAAGAAGCAACCTTGTCTATCCCACCATGGCCATCGCCCACGAAGGACTTGCCTCACTAGCGGTAGATCTTCACGAAGTAGGCGATCTCCTTGCCCTTACAAACTCCTTGGTTCAACTCCACAATCTTGTCGGAGGCTCCCAAGTAACACCTAGCCAATCTAGGAGACACCACTCTCCAAGAAGTAACAAATGGTGTGTTGATGATGAACTCCTTGCTCTTGTGCTTCAAATGATAGTCTCCCCAACAGTCAACTCTCTCTCATAGGATTTGGATTTTGTGGAAAGAAGATTTGAGTGGAAAGCAACTTAGGGAAGGCTAGAGATCAAGATTCATATGGTAGGAATGGAATATCTTGGTCTCAACACATGAGTAGGTGGTTCTCTCTCAGAACATATGAGTTGGAATTGTGTATGTGTTCTGATGGCTCTCTCCACGAATGAAGAGGAGGTGGAGGGGGTATATGTAGCCTCCACACAAAATCCAACCGTTACACACAGTTTTCCAATCTCGGTGGGACCGAATCAACAAACTCGGTCGAACCGAAAAGGTAAACCTAGTGACCGTTAGAGATTTTCGGTGGGACTGACATGCAACTCGGTAGGACCGATATGGTTAGGGTTTGGGCATAACGTAATCTCGGTGAGACCGATTACACAAACTCGGTGATACCGAGTTTGGTAATAAGCTAACCAGAGAGTTGGTCAGGCAAACTCGGTGGGACCGATTTTCTCTTTTGGTGAGACCGAGAAGTTACAAAAGGGAAACAAAGAGTTTACATCTCGGTGGGACCGATTCGCTCTTTCGATGAGACCAAAAAGTTACGAAAGGGAAACAGAGAGTTTGCAACCCCATCTCGGTGAGACCGAGATCCCTATCAGTAGAACCGAATTGCTAGGGTTTGGCAGTGGCTTATGACAAGTGAAACTCGGTGGCGCCGGATAGAAAGAATCGGTAGGACCGAGTTTGGCTTAGGGTTTAGGTCATATGTGGATATGGGAAAGTAGTTGAGGGTTTTGGAGCATATCACTAAGCACATGAAGCAAGAGGCTCATTAAGCAACACCTCATCCCTCCTTGATAGTATTGGCTTTTCCTATGGACTCAATGTGATCTTGGATCACTAAAATGTAAAATGAAGAGTCTTGAGCTTTTGAGCTTGAGCCAATCCTTTGTCCTTAGCATTTTGAGGGTTCCACTTTCACATCCATGCCATGCCAATCATTGAGCTTTCCTGAAATAGTCATCTTGGAATAGCATTAGCTCAATGAGCTATATGTTGTTATGAATTACCAAAACCACCTAGGGATAGTTGCACTTTCAATCTCCCCCTTTTTGGTAATTGATGACAACATATAGATCAAAGCTTCGACAAATGATAATAAGCATGAAATATATCGTCGCTTTGAGAAGTATGTGACAAGTAAGAGCTCCCCCTAAATTTGTGCATATTTAAAAATTTGCTTTGGACTGCAAATGCACAAAGAGTTAGAGTCATGGGTTACTCTTCCATGTCACATACATCTTGGTGGAGCGCTTAAAATGATAAGAATGAAATACATGCACTCATCACCAAGAATAGTGAATGATCACATAAGATAGATAAGATGATAATATTAAGCAAACATTAAGTGTAGCTTATGATCAAACACATGATCATCAATGTCTCACGAGCAATGACATAGTATCTCACACAAAAGCAAACAAAGTTCAAAAAACCACCAAATAAAACAAGAGAGAATAAAAGCAACACTAAAAGCAACACTCTCTCTTGAAGCCTATGATCTATACGTTTTCTCCCCCTTTGGCAACAAGTTACCAAAAAGTTCCTAGAAAATGCATAGTGCTAAGTCGACACTCAGGCTTGATCTTCAGGTGGTGGTGGAGTCCGGAGCACTCCAAGGACGAAGCCTTCTGTAGACGTGGTCGGAGTCGAGGCTGAAGTGGACGCTGGAGCTGGTGGAACTGAGGCTGTAGCTGGTGCAGACGTGGTGGCTCTGGGGTCAGCAACTGGCACTGCAGACGACCTCGGACCTCGTGGCACTCTGGCAAAGGCATCAGTTGTAGTCTTGCCTCTCCTCTCCTGCATGTCATCCTGGAGCTGCTCCACTGCAGTCTGAATCTCTATCACTTTGACATCCAAGTCATAGAACTTTTGTTCCATGATCCTCTCTAAGCTTGCCTAGTTCTGAGTTAGGGTGGCCAGTCCTTGCTCAATCCGCAGGGTGGATGCAATCAAGTAACCAAGCTGCTCTTGTTTGGTTTTCAGGAAATATTCAGATGCCTCCTCTTGAGTAGGCATCTTGGCAGCTTTCTCCTTCCTCGCCTTCTCCTTCTTGGCTTGTGCTTGGGCAGATGATGGCTCATTCTCAGTCATGACCACTTGATTATCTTCAAAGTCTGGACGGATGGGCAGGTGTTCCTTGTCCAATAAGTATATGCCCGTGCACATCTTAGAGTTGATGAGCTCCTGAATCTGTGGGGCATATCCACAACTCCTCTTTTGGTCTGCTGCTGTCCTCTTGATTGTTTAAATCATAAGGCTCATGACTTTGAATTTCTGTGGCACGTCAAAGATATGAAGCAAGTTGATCGCGTGGCCCCTGATCATCTTGTGATCTCCAGACTTGGGCAATAGGGTGTGCCTAAGAATCCAGTTGATGGTTGGCAGCCCTGACAGAAGATAGTGTACTGAGCCAAACTTGAACGTATCAAGTGCTTCATTTGGAATCTCCTTGTACATGTTTGACATTGAGTTGTGGTCCATCTTATTCTTGGCATAAATGTCCAAGTCATCGTCATGCTCTTCTGGGGAATTAATCAGCTGAGCCCATTCAGCAACTGTAGACTGGTACCTCGTACCCTCTGACATCCATACAATCCTGCCATCTGGATAGAAATGGGCTGTGGAGTAGAACTGCATGATGAGTTCCTCGTTCCACTTTGTGAGCTTCTGCCCAACAAAGTCCTCTACTCCACATGCCTTGAAGCTGTCCTGCACTCTAGGGTAGTACTCTTCATTGTCCTTGATGTATTGCCAATCAACCCATCTCATATCATAGACAATTGGCTTCTTGTCTAGCAGCACTATCTCATAAAAGTCTTGCTGCTCCTTGGTGTGAAACCTGTAGTCAACTGCAGTTCTTCTCCTTGAAGCATATGGGTCTGCTTCTCTCCACTTCCGGAGCCCTGAATCTCTCCTGAGTTTCATATCCTCAGCCACAGGATGAGCATCGTTGTGGTCTGGGATCTTGGGCTTGAGCTTTCTAAGAACATTCTCTTCTTCTTCTTCTTCTTCTGCAGCTTCAGGCACTGGGGCCTTGTTCTTCTCAGTAGCTGGGATGCTTCTTGTGTTCCTCTTTGGCTTTGGCTTTGGAGCTGGCTTGGCCTTGGAAGCAGCTGCCCCTGTTCTTATGGCATCACCCATCAGCTTGGGTGCCTTAGGTGCTGGTGCAGCTACCTCTTCTTCTTCCTCCTCATCTTCCATGATGGAAGCCTTGCCAAGCACTCTGGCTACAGTTTTCTTCACCCTTTCTTTCCTCTTCTTGCCTTCAGCAGCAACTGGCTCAATGGGAGTGGGCTTCTCAGTTGAAGCTTTGGCCTTTGACATAGGCTGCCTGCCTGCTGGCCTTTTAATCTTCATCCCTGGTTTTATGCCCTGTGCTGGCTCAACTCTCTTGGAAGTTGCTTCCTCTTCTGCCACATAATCCTCATCTTCTGAGTCTGAGGTTCTCTTCTTTCTCTGTCTTGTGGCAGCTTTAGGCAGATTGCTAGGGGTGCTCCTGCTGCCATCATCTGAGGAACTTGAGGGACTAGTGCCCTCACTCATCTGCACTTGCTGCTCTGACAAGTTCTGGCTATCACTTTGGTCTGACATGATGCAAACTCTGACTGCTGACCCTGTGAATAGGTTATAGATGAGATAGAGTGGATAAGCATCACAAAATGTAGAGATTTTTGCAAAAGAATAATTCAAAAACTTAGTTTTAGTTTCCCACTAAAAGCATCTCGGATCTACCGATTTCTAAACTCGGTGATACCGAAGCAGTTTTGGCACCTAAACTAGTGAACTCGGTCAGACCGAGTCACAGTTCGGTGGCACCGAGACTGCTAGGGTTTCACAGAGTTCCAAAATCGGTCACACCGATAAGTAATTCTCGGTCAGACCGAGTCTCACTTGTGCTATGGCATAAGCCAAATCGGTGGGACCGAGTTTTTCAACTCGGTGGGTCTGAGATGGTTTCGGCGGAAACCTAACCCTAAAATTTTCGAATTAAACCTAATCTACGAGTTCATTGATTGGATAGAAGTTTAACAAACATGGCAAGAATCATGATGATCACAATGTGCTAAGAATCGGATTGGGGAACAGCACAAAGATCGAGTCCATACCCTAGTTCGGCGGAGACTCGCTACGACGGCAACGGTGGGGTTGAATTTCCGTTGACGGCGACGGAGACCAGCGACTGGAGGCGGCTGGCGGCGAGGAGATGATCCGGAGACCAAGTTGGCAGAGCAGGCTATCGCGCGGGCGAAGGGGTTCGGAGAAATTTCCAAATTTTTGCCCGTGACTATATATAGCCCGACCCTGTCGGTGTGACCGAGTGGAACAACTCGGTGGCACCGAGATGCAAAACTATATACAGTTGTTGCAACTCGGTGTGACCGAATGGTTCAAATCGGTTGCACCGAGATCGAAAACTTAGATCAACTTAATGATCTCGGTAGGACCGAAAGTGGGGTATCGGTCAGACCGAGAATCATAAAGAGGTTTTGGAAGTTTAAGTCTATGACGAATCGGGGACTCCGAGCGCTCCTCACACAGAGTGGTTCGAATCTGACTTGATCAAATTTTGTGATGTAGCATGAATAGAGTTTGAGACGAGAAAAGCATAGATAGCTAGAGGAGGTTCTTAGGCATTCTTGTCCATCCACTTGGCAAAAGTAAATAAAACCAAACAATCAAAACAACAAGTGGATGTCCTCGAATGAGTAAAATATGCAACCAGCATGCTCAGACAATAAGATGGCAAATGAAATATGTGACAAGGCATGCACAACCAATTCTAGCATCTATCAAGCAATTTGCGATGACAAGGTCATCTATATATGAGTATATTGACTTAGGAGTCAAGTGAGAACACTTGATCATAGGTCATACTCATCGTTTAAGCTCAAGTGGGGTTACCACTTTTACCTAAAGCATTGTTGTGTTCACATCTTTAGAGTTGCTTTAGCTCAAGTCTTAGAGTAAAGCCCCCCCTAGATGTGATATCCCCCCTTAGAGGGATGAACTAACCTCGGGTTTTGTCGATGATGACTTCATGTAGATGTTGAAGATGTGGATGCTCAATGTTGATGTAGATCACTTGGAGCTATCCATTTGAGTGAATTGCACTTTCAATACCTACATGGGTTAGTCCCACAAGGAACAAACAAGGATATCCATAGACATAGAGTGATGCACACACAAGATGATGTCCATGAAAACTTTTAGGTTACCTTGTCCCTTGTCTTACCAACAAGAGGGTTTGTGACTCCTTGAACTAGTGCAAGATGTGGAAGTTGATTGCACTTGTTCTTGCCAAAATGATAAGAGTGAAGTATGTTGGCGGAGTCACCCTCAAGAACTCTTTAGTTCTTCTTCTTTTGGATCCACACCATCTTGATGGGAATCCTTGGAGTTGTAGTCGTACTTGATGAAGTGGAACTTGAAGTAGTCTTGGGAATCCACTTGACTAAGGTCTTAGGAGCTTCTTCAAATGCATCAATTTCCTCTTGAAGCTTGTCCTTGCCTTTTTGCTTGTAGTCTTGTGGTGGAAGATCATCTTGAGCTTGTGTCCCCTTGAAAGAAGTATCATACTTCTCTTGTTGAGGAACAAACTTTGTCTTGGGGTATTGATCTTCTTCCCACTCAACTCCATTGGCATTGAACTTTCGTTCAAAACCAACACCTTGATTCTTCCGGTGCATTCCTTGCTTGCGCACAATTTCCTCGAATTGCTTACTCCCGGCAAGGCTTTTGTACACTCCCTTCTCTACAATTCCCTTCAATAAGCTATTTTCTTGCTCAAGTGTAACTTGGCTAAGAGAATCATTAGTGGAATCAAGAGAACTACTAGAAGCAACAATATTGGATTTAGCATGATCATTGTTACTGCTAGAGGAAGAATCTTTCTTGTTCTTGTTACTAGACTTGACTTGAGGCATGTAAGTGGATAAGAGTAAGCGCTTGGAAATGTAAGAAGAACTTTTCTTGCGGAGATCATCATTGATTGCTTTTAAGAACTCATGCTCTTGCTCAAGATTGAGCTTTTCAAAGCGTAATTTCTCATGAGCTCTTAAAAGTTCTCGATGATCTTCGAAGATAGTTTCATGAGCTAACTTAAGAGTGTTTAGTTCTTTAGTTAGAGCCTCAATCTTCTCCTTATCATTGTCATTCGTTTTATCTTGATTAGCATGATTAATTGACGTTTCATCATAGTATTCATCACTAGAGTTGTCAACAAGCAAATCATCACCTAACAAGTCATCTTCATCACTATTGAAATCAACATACTCGGGGTGTGTTACCTTAGGACCTTTGGCCATTAAGCATCTTCCAATTACTTCATTTGGTGAGTCAAATATGTCGTAGGAGTTGGTTGACACAAGTGCTAGACCGGCAACACCTTCATCTTGAGTATCTTCGGAGTCGGAGTGATAACTTCTCTCGGAGTGGCTGTCGGAGTCGGAGCCGGATACCCATTCATCAACATGAGCTTGATGTCTTCGTTTTGTGTAGCTCCTTGATGATTTTTCCTTCCTTTCCGAATCCTTGCTTCTCCGTGAGTATCTTCGTTCATAACGATCATCTCTACTCCTTCTCTCTCTTGGTGGTGATTCTTTGCTTCTTCTTTTTGGAGAATCTTCTCTTCTCTTGTAGGGAGCCGTACACTCATTGGAATAGTGTCCGGGTCTTCCACAACTATAGCAGTTTCGCTCTCGACTAGAAGATCTTTTGTCATTGTAGGACCTTGACTTGAAGCTTCTATCTTTGCTTCTACTCTTGTAGAACTTGTTGAAGTTCTTCACCATTAAGCTCAATTCTTCATTGAAGTTTTGTTTCTCACTTGATGATGTAGGGGCTTCACATGAGGCTTTGTAGGCACCACTTGATTTGTTGTGAAGTTCCTCTTTATCCTTAAGTGACATCTCATGAGCAACAATTCTTCCAATCACCTCCGTTGGCTTGAGATCTTTGTAATTGGGCATCATTTGGATCAATGTGCACACGGTATCATATTTTCCATCCAAGGCTCTTAGAATCTTCTTGATGATGAATCTATCGGTCATCTCTTCACTTCCTAAGCCGGCAATCTCATTTGTGATGAGAGCAAGCCTAGAGTACATTTCAGCGACACCTTCACCATCCTTCATTTTGAACTTGTCAAGTTGACTTTGAAGCACATCCAACTTGGATTCCTTGACGGAGTCGGTACCTTCGTGCATATCGATCAAAGTGTCCCAAATTTCCTTTGCATTCTCAAGACGGCTGATTTTGTTGAATTCTTCGGGGCACAATCCGTTGAAGAGAATATCACCAGCTTGAGCATTGTATTGCAACATCTTCAACTCATCCGCGGTAGCTTCACGGTTTGGTTCTTTCCCATCAAAGAAGTCACCTTGCAAACCAACACACACAATAGCCCAAACGGCGGGGTTATGTCCAAGAATATGCATTTTCATTTTATGCTTCCAACTAGCAAAATTAGTACCATCAAAGTAAGGACCTCTACGGTGATAATTTCCCTCGCTAGACGCCATACTCTCCTAGGTTGTGAAACCAAGGCTATGACCACCAAAAGCTATGGAGATCAAAGCAAATGGAGACCAAAGCTCTGATACCACTTGTAGGATCGAAAGTATGTCTAGAGGGGGGGTGATTAGACTACTTGACCAAATAAAAACTTAACCTTTTCCCAATTTTAGTTCTTGGCAGATTTTAGCTATTGTAGGACAAGTCAAGCAATCATCACACAATTCAAGCAAGCATGCAAAGAGTATATTGGCAGCGGAAAGTAAAGCATGCAACTTGCAAGAATGTAAAGGGAAGGATTTGGAGAATTCAAACGCAATTGGAGACACAGATGTTTTTCCCGTGGTTCGGATAGGTGGTGCTATCCTACATCCACGTTGATGGAGACTTCAACCCACGAAGGGTAATGGTTGCGCGAGTCCACGGAGGGCTCCACCCACGAAGGGTAATGGTTGCGCGAGTCCACGGAGGGCTCCACCCACGAAGGGTCCACGAAGAAGCAACCACCCACGAAGGTTCCACGAAGAAGCAACCTTGTCTATCCCACCATGGCCATCGCCCACGAAGGACTTGCCTCACTAGCGGTAGATCTTCACGAAGTAGGCGATCTCCTTGCCCTTACAAACTCCTTGGTTCAACTCCACAATCTTGTCGGAGGCTCCCAAGTAACACCTAGCCAATCTAGGAGACACCACTCTCCAAGAAGTAACAAATGGTGTGTTGATGATGAACTCCTTGCTCTTGTGCTTCAAATGATAGTCTCCCCAACACTCAACTCTCTCTCATAGGATTTGGATTTTGTGGAAAGAAGATTTGAGTGGAAAGCAACTTAGGGAAGGCTAGAGATCAAGATTCATATGGTAGGAATGGAATATCTTGGTCTCAACACATGAGTAGGTGGTTCTCTCTCAGAACATATGAGTTGGAATTGTGTATGTGTTCTGATGGCTCTCTCCACGAATGAAGAGGAGGTGGAGGGGTATATGTAGCCTCCACACAAAATCCAACCGTTACACACAGTTTTCCAATCTCGGTGGGACCGAATCAACAAACTCGGTCGAACCGAAAAGGTAAACCTAGTGACCGTTAGAGATTTTCGGTGGGACTGACATGCAACTCGGTAGGACCGATATGGTTAGGGTTTGGGCATAACGTAATCTCGGTGAGACCGATTACACAAACTCGGTGATACCGAGTTTGGTAATAAGCTAACCAGAGAGTTGGTCAGGCAAACTCGGTGGGACCGATTTTCTCTTTTGGTGAGACCGAGAAGTTACAAAAGGGAAACAAAGAGTTTACATCTCGGTGGGACCGATTCGCTCTTTCGATGAGACCAAAAAGTTACGAAAGGGAAACAGAGAGTTTGCAATCCCATCTCGGTGAGACCGAGATCCCTATCAGTAGAACCGAATTGCTAGGGTTTGGCAGTGGCTTATGACAAGTGAAACTCGGTGGCGCCGGATAGAAAGAATCGGTAGGACCGAGTTTGGCTTAGGGTTTAGGTCATATGTGGATATGGGAAAGTAGTTGAGGGTTTTGGAGCATATCACTAAGCACATGAAGCAAGAGGCTCATTAAGCAACACCTCATCCCTCCTTGATAGTATTGGCTTTTCCTATGGACTCAATGTGATCTTGGATCACTAAAATGTAAAATGAAGAGTCTTGAGCTTTTGAGCTTGAGCCAATCCTTTGTCCTTAGCATTTTGAGGGTTCCACTTTCACATCCATGCCATGCCAATCATTGAGCTTTCCTGAAATAGTCATCTTGGAATAGCATTAGCTCAATGAGCTATATGTTGTTATGAATTACCAAAACCACCTAGGGATAGTTGCACTTTCAATATAGGCATCACGTCCGAGACAAGTAGACCGACTCCTGCCTGCATCTACTACTATTACTCCACTCATCGACCGCTATCCAGCATGCATCTAGAGTATTAAGTTAAAAACAGAGTAACACCTTAAGCAAGATGACATGATGTAGAGGGATAGACTCATGCAATATGAAGAAAACCCCATCTTGTTATCCTTGATGGCAACAATACAATACGTGCCTTGCTGCCCTTACTGTCACCGAGAAAGGACACCGCAAGATTGAACCCAAAGCTAAGCACTTCTCCCATTGCAAGAAAGATCAATCTAGTAGGCCAAACCAAACTGATAATTCGAAGAGACTTGCAAAGATAACCAATCATACATAAAAGAATTCAGAGAAGATTCAAATATTATTCATAGATAGACTTGATCATAAACCCACAATTCATCGGTCTCAACAAACACACCGCAAAAAGAAGATTACATCGAATAGATCTCCACAGGAGAGGGTGAGAACATTGTATTGAGATCCAAAAAGAGAGAAGAAGCCATCTAGCTACTAACTATGGACCCGTAGGTCTGAAGTAAACTACTCACACTTCATCAGAGAGGCTATGGTGTTGATGTAGAAGCCCTCCGGGATCGGTGCCCCCTCCGGCGGAGCTCCGGAACAGGCCCCAAGATGGGATCTCGTGGATACAAAAAGTTACGGCGGTGGAATTAGGGTTTTGGCTCCTGTTCTGATCGTTTGGGGGTACGTGGATATATATAGGAGGAAGAAGTACGTCGGTGGAGCAACAGGGGGCCCACGAGGGTGGAGGGCACGCCTGGGGGGGGGGGGCAGGCGCGCCCCCTACCTCGTGGCCTCCTGTTAGTTGGCTTAACGTAGGGTCCAAGTCTCCTGAGTTGTATTAAGTGAGAAAATCACGTTCCCGAAGGTTTCATTCCGTTTGGACTCCGTTTGATATTCCTTTTCTTCGAAACCCTAAAACAGGCAAAAAACATCAATTCTGGGCTGGGCCTCCGGTTAATAGGTTAGTCCCAAAAATAATATAAAAGTGGATAATAAAGCCCAATAATGTCCAAAACAGTAGATAATATAGCATGGAGCAATCAAAAATTATAGATACATTGGAGATGTATCAAGCATCCCCAAGCTTAATTCATGCTCATCCTCGAGTAGGTAAATGATAAAAATGGAATTTTTGATGCGGAGTGCTACTTGGCATAATTTTAATGTAATTCTTTGTGGTATGAATATTCAGATCTGAAAGATTCAAGACAAAAGTTTATATTGACATAGAAAATAATAATACTTCAAGCATACTAACAAAGCAACTATGTCTTCTCAAAATAACATGGCTAAAGAAAGTTATCCCTACAAAATCATATAGTCTGGCTATGCTCCATCTTCACCACACAAAACATTTAAATCATGCACAACCCCGATGACAAGCCAAGCAATTGTTTCATTCTTTTGACATTCTCAAAACTTTTTCAATTTTCACGCAATACATGAGCGTGAGCCATGGATATAGCACTATAGGTGGAATAGAATGGTGGTTGTGGAGAAGACAAAAAAGGGAAGATAGTCTCACATCAACTAGGCATATCAACGGGCTATGGAGATGCCCATCAATAGATATCAATGTGAGTGAGTAGGGATTTCCATGCAACGGATGCACTAGAGCTATAAGTATATGAAAGCTCAAAAAGAAACTAAGTGGGTGTGCATCCAACTTGCTTGCTCATGAAGACCTAGGGCAATTTTGAGGAAGCCCATCATTGGAATATACAAGCCAAGTTCTATAATGAAAAATTCCCACTAGTATATGAAAGTGATAATATGAGAGACTCTCTACTATGAAGATCATGGTGCTACTTTGAAGCACAAGTGTGGTAAAAGGATAGTAGCATTGCCCCTTCTCTCTTTTTCTCTCATTTTTTTATTTGGGCCTTTTCTCTCTCTTTTTTTATGGCCTCTTTTTTTTTGTCCGGAGTCTCATCCCGGCTTGTGGGGGAATCATAGCCTCCATCATCCTTTCCTCACTGGGACAATGCTCTAATAATGATGATCATCACACTTTTATTTTTCTTACAACTCAACAATTACAACTCGATACTTAGAACAAAATATGACTCTATATGAATGCTTCCGGCGGTGTACCGGGATATGCAATGATGCATGAGTGACATGTATGAAAGAATTATGAACGGTGGCTTTGCCACAAATACGATGTCAACTACATGATCATGCTAAGCAATATGACAATGATGGAATGTGTCATAACAAACGGAACAGTGGAAAGTTGCATGGCAATATATCTCGGAATGGCTATGGAAATGCCATAATAGGTAGGTATGGTGGCTGTTTTGAGGAAGGTATATGGTGGGTGTATGATACTGGCGAAAGGTGCGCGTATTAGAGAGGCTAGCAAAGGTGGAAGGGTGAGAGTGCGTATAATCCATGGACTCAACATTAGTCATAAAGAACTCATATACTTATTGCAAAAATCTACAAGTTATCAAAGCAAAGTATTACTCGCATGCTCCTAGGGGGATAGATTGGTAGGAAAAGACCATTGCTCATCCCCGACTGCCACTCATAAGGAAGACAATCAATAAATAAATCATGCTCCGACTTCATCACATAACGGTTCACCATACGTGCATGTTACGGGAATCACAAACTTCAACACAAGTATTTCTCAAATTCACAACTACTCAACTAGCATGACTTTAATATCACCATCTCCATATCTCAAAACAATTATCAAATATCAAACTTCTCATAGTATTCAACACACTCATAAGAGAGTTTTATTATTAATCTTGCATACCAAGCATATTAGGATTTTAAGCAAATTACCATGCCATTAAGACTCTCAAAATAATCTAAGTGAAGCATGAGAGATCAATAATTTCTATAAAATAAATCCACCACCGTGCTCTAAAAGATATAAGTGGAGCACTAGAGCAAAATTATATAACTCAAAAGATATAAGCGAAGCACATAGAGTATTCTAACAAATTCCAAATCATGTATGGCTCTCTCAAAAGATGTGTACAGCAAGGATGATTGTGGTAAACTAATAAGCAAAGACTCAAATCATACAAGACGCTCCAAGCAAAACACATATCATGTGGTAAATAAAAATATAGCTCCAAGTAAAGTTACCGATAGAAGTAGACGAAAGAGGGGATGCCTTCCGGGGCATCCCCAAGCTTTGGCTTTTAGGTGTCCTTAGATTATCTTGGGGGTGCCATGGGCATCCCCAAGCTTAGGCTCTTGCCACTCCTTTTTCCATAATCCATCAAATCTTTACCCAAAACTTGAAAACTTCACAACACAAAACTTAAAGTAGAAAATCTCGTGAGCTCCGTTAGCGAAAGAAAACGAAAGACCACTTCAAGGTACTGTAATGAAATCATTCTTTATTTATATGGGTGTTATACCTACTGTATTCCAACTTCTCTATGGTTTATAAACTATTTTACTAGCCATAGATTCATCAAAATAAGCAAACAACACACGAAAAACAGAATCTGTCGAAAACAGAACAGTCCGTAGTAATCTGTAGCTAGCGCAAGATCTGGAATCCCAAAAATTCTAAAATAAATTGCTGGACGTGAGGTATTTATTTATTAATCATCTGAAAAAATAATTAACTAAATATCACTTTACAAATAAAAATTAAAGCAGTTCTCGTGAGCACTAAAATTTCTGTTTTTTACAGCAAGTTCAACAAGACTTTCCCCAAGTCTTCCCAACGGTTCTACTTGGCACAAACACTAATTAAACACAAAAAAACAACCAAAAAAGAGGATAAATAATTTATTTATTACTAATCAGGAGCAAAAAGCAATGAATAAAAATAAAATTGGGTTGCCTCCCAACAAGCGCTATCGTTTAACTCCCCTAGCTAGGCATAACAAGCAAGAATAGATCTAGGTATTGCCATCTTTGGTAGGCAATCCATAAGTGTCTCTCATAATAGATTCATAAGGTAATTTAATTTTATTTCTAGGAAAGTGTTCCATGCCTTTCCTTAACAGAAATTGGAATCTAATATTTCCTTCCTTCATATCAATAATTGCACCAATCGTTCTAAGGAAAGTTCTACCAAGAATAATAGGACATGAAGCATTGCAATCTATGTCAAGAACAATAAAATCTACGGGCACATAATTCCTATTTGCAACAATAAGAACATCATTAATTTTTCCCATAGGTTTCTTAATAGTGGAATCCGCAAGGTGCAAGTTTAGAGAGCAATCATCAAAATCACGGAAGCCTAACAAATCACACAAAGTCTTTGAAATCGTGGAAACACTAGCACCCAAATCACATAAAGCATATCATTCATGATTTTTAATTTTAATTTTAATAGTTGTTTCCCACTCATCATAAAGTTTTCTAGGGATAGAAACTTCCAATTCAAGTTTTTCTTCATAAGATTGCATCAAGGCATCAACGATATGTTTAGTAAATGCTTTATTTTGACTATAAGCATGAGGAGAATTTAGCACGGATTGCAAAAAGGAACAATCAATCAAAGAGCAATTTTCATAGTTAAATTCCTTGAAATCCATAATAGTGGGTTTAGCAACATCTAGGGTTTTAATTTCTTCAATCCCACTTTTATCAAATTTAGCATCAAGATCAAAAGATTCAGAATTCTTGGAACGCCTTCTAGGTGAAGGTGGACCATATTCAGTCCCATCATTATCAAGATTCATATTGCAAAACAAATATTTAATAGGGGACACATCAATAACTTTTAGATCTTCATCATTATTTTCATAGGAACTAGAAGAACACGCTTTTATAAAGGCATCTTTCTTAGCACACATCCTAGCGGTTCTTTCTTTGCACTCATCAATGGAAATTATCATGGATTTGAGAGACTCATTGATATCATGCTTAGGTGGAATATATCTAAGTTTCAAATAATCAACATCAAGAGCAATTCTATCAACGTTCCTAGCGAAATCATCAATCTTAAGCAATTTTTATTTAATCATAGCATTAAAATTCTTTTGCGAAGTAATAAATTCTTTAATATTAGATTCAAAATCAGAGGGCATCTTATTATAATTTCCATAAGAATTGTTGTAGGAATTGCCATAATTATTAGAGGGATTACTAGGATAAGGCCTAGGATTAAAATTTCCTCTATACGCGTTGTTACCAAAATTGTTCCTACCAACAAAATTCACATCCATAGATTCATTATTATTCTCAATCAAAGTATACAAGGGCATATCATTAGGATCATAAGAAACACTCTTATTAGCAAATAGTTCCATAAGTTCATCCATCTTTCCACTCAGAACATTAATTTCTTCTATAGCATGCACCTTTTTATTAGTAGATCTTTCAGTGTGCCATTGAGAATAATTAACCATAATATTATCTAGGAGTTTAGTAGCTTCTCCTAAAGTGATTTCCATAAAAGTGCCTCCCGCGGCCGAATCTAAAAGATTTATAGAAGCAAAATTCAATCCGGCATAGAAATTCTGAACAATCATCCACAAATTTAAACCATGAGTGGGGCAATTACGTATCATTAATTTCATTCTCTCCCAAGCTTGTGCAACATGTTCATGATCAAGTTGCTTAAAGTTCATAATATCATTTCTAAGAGAGATGATCTTAGCGGGAGGAAAATACTTAGAGATAGAAGCATCTTTGCACTTATTCCATGAATCAATACTATTTTTAGGCAAAGACGAAAACCAAGCTTTAGCACGATCTCTAAGCGAAAAAGGAAATAGCTTCAATTTAACAATATCATTATCCACATCTTTCTTCTTTTGCATGTCACACAAATCAACGAAGCTATTTAGATGGGTAGCGACATCTTCACTAGGAAGGTCGGAGAACGGATCTTTCATGACAAGATTTAGCAAAGAAGCATTAATTTCACAAGATTCAGCATCGATAAGAGGAGCAATTGGAGTGCTAATAAAATCATTGTTGTTGGTATTGGTGAAGTCACACAATTTAGTATTATCTTGAGCCATCGTGACAAGCAAGCAAACTAACACACAAGCAAACAAAGAGGCAAACGGGCAAAAAGAGGCAAATAGAGAAAGAGAGGGAGGATAGAGAGAGAGAGGGCGAATAAAACGGCAAGGGTGAAGTGGAGGAGAGGAAAACGAGAGGCAAATGGCAAATAATGTAATGCGGGAGATAAGGGTATGTGATGGGTACTTGGTATGTTGACTTTTGCGTAGACCTCCCCAGCAACGGCGCCAGAAATCCTTCTTGCTACCTCTTTTAGCACTATGTTGGTTTTCCCCGAAGAGGAAGGGATGATGCAGCAAAGTAGCGTAAATATTTCCTCTGTTTTTGAGAACCAAGGTATCAATCCAGTAGGAGGCTACGAGCGAGTCCCTCGTACCTGCACAAAACAAATAAATCCTCGCAACCAACGCAAATAGGGGTTGTCAATCCCTATAGGGCCACTTACGAGAGTGAGATCTGATAGATATGATAAGATAATATTTTTGGTATTTTTATGATAAAGATGCAAAGTAAAATAAAGGCAAAGTAAATAGCAAAGTAAATAACTAAGTACTAGGAGATTAATATGATAAAGATAGACCCGGGGCCATAGGTTTCACTAGTGGCTTCTCTCGAGAGCATAAGTATTCTATGGTGGGTGAACAAATTACTGTTGAGCAATTGACAGAATTGAGCATAGTTATGAGAATATCTAGGTATGATCATGTATATAGGCATCACGTCTGAGACAAGTAGACCGACTCCTGCCTGCATCTACTACTATTACTCCACTCATTGACCGCTATCCAGCATGCATCTAGAGTATTAAGTTAAAAACAGAGTAACGCCTTAAGCAAGATGACATGATGTAGAGGGATAGACTCATGCAATATGAAGAAAACCCCATCTTGTTATCCTCGATGGCAAAAATACAATACGTGCCTTGCTGCCCTTACTGTCACCAGGAAAGGACACCGCAAGATTGAACCCAAAGCTAAGCACTTCTCCCATTGCAAGAAAGATCAATCTAGTAGGCCAAACCAAACTGATAATTCGAAGAGACTTGCAAAGATAAGCAATCATACATAAAAGAATTCAGAGAAGATTCAAATATTATTCATAGATAGACTTGATCATAAACCCACAATTCATCGATCTCAACAAACACACCACAAAAAGAAGATTACATCGAATAGATCTCCACAAGAGAGGGGAAGAACATTGTATTGAGATCCAAAAAGAGAGAAGAAGCCATCTAGCTACTAACTATGGACCCGTAGGTCTGAAGTAAACTACTCACACTTCATCGGAGAGGCTATGGTGTTGATGTAGAAGCCCTCCGTGATCGATGCCCCCTTCGACGGAGCTCCGGAACAGGCCCCAAGATGGGATCTCGTGGATACAGAAAGTTACGGCGGTGGAATTAGGGTTTTGGCTCCTGTTCTGATCGTTTGGGGGTACATGGATATATATAGGAGGAAGAAGTACGTCGGTGGAGCAACAGGGGGCCCACGAGGGTGGAGGGTGCGCCTGGGGGGGGGGGAGGGGGGCAGGCGCGCCCCCTACCTCGTGGCCTCCTGTTAGTTGGCTTGACGTAGGGTCCTAGTCTCCTGAGTTGTATTCGGTTAGAAAATCACGTTCCCGAAGGTTTCATTCCGTTTGGACTCCGTTTGATATTCCTTTTCTTCGAAACCCTAAAACAGGCAAAAAACAGCAATTCTGGGCTGGGCCTCCGGTCAATAGGTTAGTCCCAAAAATAATATAAAAGTGGATAATAAAGCCCAATAATGTCCAAAACAGTAGATAATATAGCATGGAGCAATAAAAAAATTATAGATACATTGGAGACGTATCAAGAATATGTTCTTTTATACAACTCTCGTTTCAGATTCTTTGCAGGAAAACTCCTTCCAAAGTGGGAAGGCCCCTATGTCACCAAGGAGGTTTATCGTTCTGGTGCCAAAAAATAATAATGCCGAAGGTACTAACCCGAAGGTTGTTAACGGGCAACGAATAAAACATTATATCTCAAGTACGCCCATTAACGTTGAAAGTTATATTTTCCAAACTATAACATGAGAAGAACACATAGAGTCCTTCCGGAACACTCTAGAATCGTGAAAATAAGGAGGTACGTGATACGGTAAGTAAACGGACTCCGAAAAATGCGCAAAAATATTTTTTTTGTCAGTTTTGGAATATTTAGAAAAATAGGAAAATAAGAAACTTCCAGGAAGCGTACCCTGGTGGGCATAAGACACCAGGGCGCGCGTGCCCAGGTGGGTTGTGCCCACCTGGGGTACCTCCCAGACTACGTTTCTCAACAGCTTGCTTGTTTCCCAAGATAAAAAATATCTTTATATACCCCTCTGAACTTTTTGACCATCGTATCACGGAGAAATCCTCTGTTCTCTTTTCTTGCTGTTTTTGGTTAGATCTGTTGAGTCAGGCATCATGTCTTCTTCTTCCTCCAACAACGTGGAAGAGGATGCTTGGTTGATGAAGATCGAGCTGAAGAGAGAAGAGCCCACATAAGCCGTCAAGGGAGACGACAGCAAGGAGGTTACCATAGATCAACCTTCGGTCTTTGAGCAAGCACTGCCAGCCAAGGAGGAAGAGGAAGATATCCTTAAACCTTACTATGCTCATCTTACTCCTACTGAGATTAAAGCCTTTCGCATCATTGAAACGGTTCGTGTGCAAAATAAGTATCTCACCCGTGAAAATATTCTACATCAAGAGCACATCATCCACCTCCGGAGCGTCATCCGTCGATTGGAAAATCTGTTAATCCTCAAGGACATGATTTCTTCATCACCACCACCTTCTTCTTCATCACCAAAACAGAATTGAGTATCGGGTATGGGTACTGCCCTTGGCTTCCGCCAAGCTTGGGGGAGGTGCCCCGGTATCGTATCATCCCCACTATCTTTCGCCTTTATTTATTTTAGTTCGATCTTTTGCTTTAGATGAATAAAAGTTTAGTTCGATCCTTTCTTTTCGAGAGTTTGCTTAGTGATCTATCCTTGTAATCGTGTGCGAGATATATAATAAAGTTTAGTTTGAGTTTTTGCTTTCTTTATTTTTTATGTTGCAATTAAAAGAAAAGAAATAAATGAAAGAAAGGAAATAAATGAAAAAGATCATACGCTAATCTTATGGTAGGTGATCACACCACATAAGGAAAAGTATAAGTGGAAAATTTTGTTAGAGATTGACAAACATAGCATTAGTCAATGATGGAACTCATGAAAGAATTAATAACAGAAGAGAAGATTCACATATAAATATATTATCCTAGAAATATTTTGTGATTGTGAGCCCTCATCAAAATATTATATGCCAACATTGTTGACGTTGGACAAGGAAGACAACCTAATGGTTCATTTTTGTTTATATTCACATAGAAGTCACATTGTCATAGATCCTTTAATATGTGGTGCTTTCCCCCTACCTTTGCTAGCCAAAAATTCCGCACTAAGTAGAGATACTACTTGTGCATCCAAAAACCCTTAAATCCAAATCTTATTTTCAAGAGTCCACCATACCTACCTAGGGATTGAGCTAGATCCCTCAAGTAAGTTGTCATCGGTGCAGAAAGGCAATAAAAATTGCTTCTAAAAGTGTGAGATCATTTAGTGTAAGAGAAAATTGAGCGTTGCACGAACATGTGATGGTGAAGAATAAAAGCGACAGACTGCATAATAAAGGTCGCTATCACAAGGGGCAATGCAATGTGACGTTCTTTTGCACTAAGGGGTTGAGCATACAAACAAATAAGCGCATGGCAATCTCTGCTTCCCTCTACGAAGGGACTATCTTTTACTTTTATGTATTTACTTTTTATGCAAAGAGTCAAAGTTTTCCCTCTATTCCTTTTTATTTTTCTCCTTTGGCAAGCATCATGTGGTGAGGAAAGATCTAGGCACATATGTCCAGTTGAATATAGATAGCATGAGTTATTATTGTTGACATCACCCTTGAGGTGAATACGTTGGGAGGCGAAACTACAAGCCCCTATCTTTCTATGTGTCCGGTTGAAACATTTTGCTGATGTGTATGCGGTGAGTGTTAGCAATCATGGAAGACTATATGATGGTTGAGTATGTGGACTTGCCTAAAGGCTCCGATATGTGACCCTTCCTGAAAAAATGATGAATTGTAGTTGCAAAGTTGACTGAGAACATAGTTTGTTGGTTTCTAATAGAGTTTTTGCTTTATACTTCAATAATTTGATGAATTGTCAATTATTCATGAGAAGTCTATGATAAAAGTTCTATGATAAGGGTCTTATGTTTAAGTTTGTTGCTGATTATAATATTGAACATGATGCTTCTATGTACGTATTTTTTTATCGACACCTCTCTCTCTAAGCATGTGGACATGTTTTTCGACTTCGGTTTTCGCTTGAGGACAAGCGCGGTCTAAGCTTTGGGGAGTTGATACGTCCATTTTGCATCATGTTTTCCAACTGTTATTTATGATGTTTTTATCCATAATAATGCTTTTTGGAGTAATTCTAATGCCTTTTCTCTTATAATATGCAAGGTATACACAAAGAGGGAGAATTCCAGCACCTAGAAATCTGGACCTGGAAAAGCTACGTCAGGCTACCTATTCTGCACAACTCCAAACAAGCTGAAACTTCACAGAGAATTTTTATGGAATATATGAATAATATTGGAGAAAATAAGTACCAGAGGAGGCCCACTAGGTGGGCACAACCCACCTGGGTGCCCTAGGGAGCCCAGGTGCGCCCTGGTGGGTTGTGCTCACCCAGGCCCACCTCCGGTGCCCATCTTCTAGTATATAAGTCATTTTGACCTAGAAAAAAATAAGGAGAGGACTTTCGGTATGGAGCGCCACCATCTTGAGGCAGAACTTGGGCAGGAGCAATTTTGCCCTCCGGCGGAGCGATTACGCTGGGGGAACTTCCCTCCTGAAGGGGGAAATCATCGTCATCATCATCACCAACAACTCTCCCATCTTGGGGAGGGCAATATCCATCAACATCTTCAATAGCACCATCTCATCTCAAACCCTAGTTCATCTCTTGTGTTGAATCTTGTTACCGGAACTATAGATTGGTGCTTGTGGGTGACTAGCAATGTTGATTACATCTTGTAGTTGATTACTATATGGTTTATTTGGTGGAAGATTATATGTTCAGATCCAATATGCTATTTAATACCCTCTGATATTGAGCATGATTACCATTTGTGTGTAGTTAGTTTTGTTCTTGAGGTCACGGGAGAAATCATGTTGCAAGTAATCATGTGAACTTGATATGTGTTTGATATTTTGATAGTATGTATGTTGTGATTCCCTTAGTGGTGTCATGTGAACGTCGACTACATGACACTTCACCATTCTTGGGCCTAAGGGAATGCATTGTAGAGTAGCAATTAGATGATGGGTTACGAGAGTGACAGAAGCTTAAACCCCAGTTGTGTGCTATTTCGCAAGTGACCGATTGGATCCAAAAGTTTAATGCTATGGTTAGAATTTATTCTTAATACTTTTCTCGTAGTTGCGGATGCTTGCGGGAGGGTTAATCATAAGTAGGAGGTTTGTTCAAGTAGGAACAACACCTAAGCACCGGTCCACCCGCATATCAAATTATCAAAGTAGCGAACACGAATCAAACGAACATGGTGAAAGTGACTAGATGAAAATCCTGTCTACCCTCAAGAACATTTTGCTTATCATAAGAAACCGTTTTGGCCTGTCCTTTGCCTCAAAAGGATTGGGCTACCTTTCTGCACTTTTTCTACTATTATAGTTACTTGCTCGTTGTTGGTGTCAAAACCGGCGGATCTCGGGAAGGGGGTCCCGAACTGTGCGTCTAAGGTTGATGGTAACAGGAGACAAGGGACAGGGTGTTTACCCAGGTTCGGGCCCTCTCTATGGAGGTAATACCCTACGTCTTGTTTGATTGATATTGATGAATATGAGTATTACAAGAGTTGATCTACCTCGAGATCGTAATGGCTAAACCCTAGAGGTCTAGCTCGTATGGCTATGATAATGAGTCCCCTATCCAGACTAAGTCCTCCGGTTTATATAGACACCGGGAGGATCTAGGGTTACATAAGGTCGGTTACAAAGAAAGGAATCTACATATTTGACGCCAAGCTTGCCTTTCACGCCAAGGAGAGTCCCCATCCAGACACGGGTGCAGTCTTCGGTCTTCGTATCTTCATAGCCCATCAGTCCGGCCCATGGTTAACAGGTCGGACTCCCGAGGACCCCTTAGTCGAGGACTCCCTCAGTAGCCCCTGAAGCTGGCTTCAATGACAAGGTATCCGGCGCGTAGTGCTGTCTTCGGCATTGCAAGGCGGGTTCCTCTTGATAACCCACAAGTATAGGGGATCACAACAGTTTTCGATAAGTAAGGGTGTCGAACCCAACGAGGAGCTAAAGGCAGAACAAATATTCCCTCAAGTTCTATTGACCACCGATATAGCTCTACGCACGCTTGATGTTCGCTTTACCTAGAACAAGTATGAAACTAGAAGTACTTTGTAGGTGTTGTTGGATAGGTTTGCAAGGTAATAAAGAGCATGTAAATAAAAAGTAGGGGCTGTTTAGATAAAGAAACAACTAAGTTAGTTTTAGTTTAAGAGTGTTTGTTGTCAAACAAGAAAGTTATTTGTCCCTAGGCAATCGATAACAAGACCGGTAATCACTATTGCAATTTTATATGAGGGAGAGGCATAAGCTAACATACTTTCTCTACTAGGATCATATGCACTTATGATTGGAACTCTAGCAAGCATCCACAACTACTAAAGACCATTAAGGTAAAACCCAACATAGCATTAAAGCATCAAGTCCTCTTTATCCCATACGCAACAACCCCCTTACTCGGGTTTGTGTTTCAGTCACTCACGCAACCCACTATAAGCGAATCATGAACATATTGCAACACCCTATAGTGGGGATCCCTCACGCTTGCGCGACATGGAGAGCACCGTAGGACAGCACCAATAATAAAACATGCAACTCAAACCAATCAAGATCATCAAATAGCCCATAGGACAAAACGGATCTACTCAAACATCATAGGATAGCCATACATCATTGGGAAATAATATATAGCGTTGAGCACCATGTTTAAGTAGAGATTACAACGGGTAATAGAGAGGTTACACCGCTGCATAGAGGGGGGAAGAGTTGGTGACGATGGCGGTGAAGTTGTTGGTGAAGATTGCGGTGATGATGATGGCCCCCGGTGGCACTCCGGTGCCATCGGAAGCGAGGGGGAGAGGGCCCCCCTCCTTCTTCTTCTTCCTTGACCTCCTCCGTAGATGGGAGAAGGGTTTCCCCTCTGGTCCATGGCCTCCATGGCATGGGAGGGGCGAGAGCCCCTCCAAGATTGGATCTGTCTCTCTGTCTCTCTCTGTTTCTGCGTTCTCAGATTCTACCCTTTCACCGTTTCTTATATTCCTGGAGATCCATAACTCCGATTGGGCTGAAATTTTAATACGATCTCTACCCAGATATTAGCTTTCTTGGAGCGAAAGAAGGGCACCAACTGCCTTACGAGGTGGCCACGAGGGTCAGGGGCGCACCCCCTGCCTCGTGGCCCCCTCGGGCATTGTCTCGCATGGATTTTTCTTCCCAAAAATCATATATATTCCAAAAAATCTCCGGCAGTTTTTATCCCGTTTGGACTCCGTTTGATATGGATATTCTGCGAAACAAAAAACATGCAACAAACAGGAACTAGCACTGGGCACTGGATCAATATGTTAGTCCCAAAAATAGTATAAAAAGTTGCCAAAAGTATATGAAAGTTGTAGAATATTGGCATGGAACAATAAAAAATTATAGATACGACGGAGACGTATCAGCATCCCCAAGCTTAATTCCTGCTCGTCCTCGAGTAGGTAAATGATCAAAAAGATAATTTTTGATGTGCAATGCTACCTAGCATAATCTTCATCATGTAATCTAATCATGGCATGAATATTAAGACACGAGTGATTCAAAGCAATAGTCTATCATTTGACATAAAAACAATAATACTTCAAGCCTACTAATAAAGCAATCATGTCTTTTCAAAATAACATGGCCAAAGAAAGTTATCCCTACAAACTCATATAGTCTGGCTATGCTCCATCTTCTTCACACAAAATATTCACATCATGCACAACCCCGATGACAAGCCAAGCAATTGTTTCATACTTTTGACGTTCTCAAACCTTTTTAACTTTCACTCAATACATGAGCGTGAGCCATGGACATAGCACTATAGGTGTAGAAGAAGACAAAAAAGGAGGAAGTCTCACATCGACGCGGCTAATCAACGGGCTATGGAGATGCCCATCAATTGATGTCAATGTGAGGAGTAGGGATTGCCATGCAACGGAGGCACTAGAGCTATAAGTATATGACAGCTCAAACTGAAACTAAGTGGGTGTGCATCCAACTTGCTTGCTCATGAAGACCTATGGCATTTGAGGAAGCCCATCGTTGGAATATACAAGCCAAGTTCTATAATGAAAATTCCCACTAGTATATGAAAGTGATAACTCAGGAGACTCTCTATATGAAGAACATGGTTCTACTCTGAAGCACAAGTGTGGTAAAAGGATAGTAACATTGCCCCTTCTCTCTTTTTCTCTCAATTTGTTTTGTTTTTTTGTTTTTGTTTTTTCTTTTCTTTTCTTTGCTTTTTTGGGCCTTCTCTTTTTTTGCCTTTCTCTTTTTTTTCGTCCGGAGTCTCATCCCGACTTGTGGGGGAATCATAGTCTCCATCATCCTTTCCTCACTGGGGCAATGCTCTAATAATGATGATCATCACACTTTTATTTACTTACAACTCAATATTACAACTCGATACTAGAACAAAGATATGACTCTATATGAATGCCTCCAGCGGTGTATCGGGATGTGCAATGATCTAGCGTAGCAATGACATCAAAAAACGGACAAGCCATGAAAACATCATGCTAGCTATCTTACGATCATGCAAAGCAATATGGTAGTTGTCGGTGTCAAAACCGACGAATCTCGGGTAGGAGGCAGGGGACACGATGTTTACCCAGGTTCGGGCCCTCTTGATGGAGGTAATACCCTACGTACTGCTTGATTGATATTGATGATATGAGTGTTACAAGAGTTGATCTACCACGAGATCGTAGAGGCTAAAACCCTCGAAGCTAGCCTATGGTATGATTGTTGTATATATCTATCGACTAGCCTGGCCTCGGTTTATATAATGCACCAGAGGCCTAGGATAACAAGAGTCCTAGCCGAATACGCCGGTGGGGAGGAGTCCTTGTCTTGATCGCCAAGTCTTGTGGAATCTTCCTTGTATGCGGCAGCTGTCCGAACTAGCCCATGAGTATGCGGCCATGGGGGTCCTCGGTCCAATCTAACTGATCGGGAGACGACGTGATGAGTACCCCCTAGTCCAGGACACCGTCAGTAGCCCCCCAAAACGGTCTTCAAGTTAGGAACGCTCCTCGATTCTTCCGAACTGTTCTTCATCTTCGGTCATCGGTCTTGAAAACTAGTTCAACAAATCTTCTCATCTTTGATCTTGAGGATCGCCGAAGTGCATCCGACGAGTTTACACGTTGGGTATCCGAGGAGCCCCTTTAAGTTTCCGGCCTTTATCAATGCCTTGTTATTTTTATGCCACACCTCGGGTTTGAAATTGTTGCCAGGCGGCAGTTTCCTCTTGCGTCCAAACCCCAATGTCGGACTGCATTCGAGGTATCTTTTGCAGCTGAGCACCAACGCCGGACTGCTTCCGAGCTCCAACGCCGAAATGTATCCGAGCTCCAACGCCGGACTGTGTCCAAGCTCCAACGCCGGACTATTTCCAAGATGTCATATATCATCTTGGCACAAAAAAGTTGAAGGATTTTAGCCGAGCTTAATGCCGGAAATGCCCTCTATGGAGCTAGCTGCTGGCGCCCGAGCTTTATGCCGGACTGCTTCCGAGGTGGTGCATCACCCGACAGCGGGCTGATATTTTGTGAATATTTTTTATTGGTGCAATTTATTCTCTGCCGAGATATATAACCTGTATATGTATATCCAGTAGCCCTCAAGGTGTGTGTCGGTCTAAAACCCGAGATGCACCTGAAGGAAAACATGAAACCGATGTTCCCAGTAGCCCTTGAGACTCGGGCCAATGCGCGAAATCGGCCTGAGGATCAACTCCTAGCTCAGCAGCATACATAGGAATAAAAATGCAGTGTAATATATTAGAGATAATAGTGATCGGCGAACGGGCCCTAGAGAGAGGGTCTTGAAAAGTTGCCGTAATTTATTTAGCTTGACACCGGATAGGTCCAAATGGTACCTATTGTTATCCGAAGACAGGTTTTCCCATAGTTCGGTCAAGCCGAACACTTGGCATTTGGAATTTTCTGCATTGAAATAGGCAATGCAGTAGCCCCTGAGACACTGGTCGGGTGGCAACACCAGATCAGGGGATCGATGTGCCCCTTTAATTTTCTGTAAATAATGAGCGCAAAGCCCAGTAGCCCCCGAGCCTTAATGTGGGCACAGGTGGCCGAATTAAGGATCGATATCCAGAGTAAAATCACAGATTATGTGTAATGATTCTATGTATCCAAGTACTTTACATCATTATTTTGACTCCATTATGACCGTTTATCAGTTGAAAGTGGCCCATCGTCGACTTCTACCCTGTACCGACCGACCTCAAACGGTCCAATCTCTATGCTCAGGTGTCATCCCTGGATCAATAATGCTGACACCACACAGTACTGGAAGGATTTATAACAGAGTAGCAGTCACACACTTATTACATCGAGTGCCTCAAAAGAGAACTTATTACAATAAATATGACTTAATGCCATCTAATAACGATAACAGCGGAAGGCTTGGAAGATAAGTGAGTCCATCAACTCCAACGGCATCACTGAGTATAGAACCACGACCTAAAGGCACCTTAATCGTCGTTTGAAAAGTCTGCAACATTAACGTTGCAACCCGAAATGGGTCAGCACATGGAATATGCTGGCAATGTAACACATAGAGAGTAATGGAATGAAATAGGCTATACTACATGCATATATGGCTGGTGGAAAGCTCTATGGTTACAGTTTTGCGTAAAGCCAATTTTTCCCTACTACAAAGGAATAGATTTTATTTAACTATCATGGTAGTTGTTAAACATTGAGAATGGTTGACATCATTCTCAATCCCAATTAAGCATCATCATTAAACAAAACCCAACAACATTAATTTAAAGTAACATGATGAGATTCACATGATAATCCAGGTACTAGATACTCAAGATGTCCATAACCGAGGACACGGCTAACCATGATTAGTTTATACACTCTGAAGAGGTTTGCGCACTTTTCCCCACAAGACTCGATCTCCTCCGTTGGATTTCTCGCACTACATGGTGCTTGAGAAACAGATGACCGAGACATAGTCTTTCAGAAGCGCTAGCACCTTACGAACGGGTAGACCGTACCAACCTACATCCCCTACATCTCAGGTGCCTCAATCGTTGGAATACCCAGGTGCCTCAATCCACCCATATGTGTGTTTAGGTTACCACCTTAGATAAACCTTTAATTAACAATCTCACATTTGTCATGGATACACTCACCCAATCCACGTCTACTAGCATAGCATGGTATAAGAAGCAAACGTAGAAGTAACTCCTAAAGGTTTGATAACAAAAGGTAATAGGTTCTACCTCAACTACTTCCCAAACCCAAAATTTAATTAGATCCTAATCATGCAATGTGTGAGGATTGGAACTAATGCATAAAAACTGGGTGATAAAGGGATATGATCAAAGTGTTACTTGCCTTGCTGATGATCCATGAAACCTAGCGATTCGAAGTAGCAAGCGGCGCACTCCGGGTACTCTATCGCAAACAAACAAGCATACAATAAGTACTAACTAATGCACAGGTAAAACACGAATAAAAGATCTAACCAGAAAGTTCAACTTAAGAACTCCGGTTGGCAAAAAGAATCAAATCGAACGAAGCAACGAAAGACAAACGACAAAAGAAACAAGCTTCAGTTACTATTCTGGATCTAGGGCAATTTTTACAGTGGCAAAAACTTGTTTGAGTTGGTTAAACGGAAAGAGGGTTTCGAGACGAAACTCCAGGCGCTTGAATCGCCTGATTCCGATAAACGAGCGAAAAGTTAAGCTAAAACGAACATCGGATCAGAGATCGCGGTCAGAAAAACCGCGGATTTAATCCGAGAAAAGGAAAAATGACAAACAGGTTAACGAACGAATGTTCGTTAATAGGAACTAAACGAAAAACACGTTCGTTAAAACGAACAGACGAGTGGGCGCTCGCTAAATAAATAAACCGGAGAAAAACCGATCTATTTAAAAGAAACGAAACTAGGTTTTTTTTCAAAAAAAAACCGAAACGACTTTTTCTCAAAAACCGGCCGGTGGCTACCTCGGCGGTGGCTCCGGGCGGCGGCGCTAGGCGGCTTGCGGCGGCGCGGGCAGCGGCAGGCGGCGTGGGGCAGCGTGGGGTGGCGGCGGCGGTGGCTCGGGGCTCCAGGAGGGTGGGTGGTATTTAAGGAGGGGGGTCGGCTGGCTTGGGGAGGGGGTCGGCGGCGGCGGCGGCTCCGGCTCGGTCTCCTCCCGAGTCCGGCAGTAGCACGGGCGAGGAGGCGGCGGCTTGGGCCGGCCTGGCTCGGCTGGGCCCTTGGCCCAGTCGGGCGCGGGTTTTTCTAAAACAATTTCGCTGCGCCTAAAAAAATTCTAGAAAAATAAAAATAAAAATCTAAAATGCCAAAACAAATTTTCTCCGTCTAAATAAAATATTTAGAACAGGATGAATATTTTTTGGCTCTAAATGCAATTTTTGAAAACGTGCAATTTTTCCTAAATTCAAATAAAATAGCAAATAGAACCAAAATAAAATCTTATTTGATTTTTTTATTAAATCGTCAATATTTCTTTATTTTGGGAAAGTCATTTTATTCCCTCTCTCATATTTTGATAATAGAAATAATTGAAGATAAAATAAATAAAATCAAATGATCCTATTTTCAAAATTTGAGAAAACTCAAATATGAAAATAGCAAAATTCCCAACTCTCTCCGAGGGTCCTTGAGTTGCGTAGAATTTCTAGGATCCACCAAAAATGCAATAAAATATGCTATGCAATGATGATCTAGTGTATAACATTCTAAATTGAAAATTTGGGACGTTACAAACCTACCCCCCTTAAGATGAATCTCGCCCTCGAGATTCGGGTTGGCTAGAAAATAGGTGAGGGTGGTCCTTCAGCAGATCTTCCTCTCGCTCCCAGGTGGCTTCATCCTCCATGTGGTGACTCCACTGAACTTTGCAAAACTTGATAACCTTGCTGCGGGTGACTCGACTCGCATGTTCTAAAATCTTGACTGGTTTCTCCTCATAGGTCAAATCACTGTCCAACTGAATTGCTTCCAGCGGCACTGTATCTCTCAGCAGTATGTCAGCCATCTCTGCGTGGCACTTCTTCAACTGGGAAACGTGGAACACGTCATGAACTCCTGATAATCCTTCAGGCAACTCCAACTTATAGGCTACTTCTCCCATACGCTCCAAAACTTTGTATGGGCCTACAAAACGTGGCGCTAATTTTCCCTTAACTCCAAAGCTCTTAACTCCTCGAAGTGGTGATACTCGAAGATAAACTCGATCTCCGACTTCGTAAACTGTCTCCTTGCGTTTAGAATCTGCATAACTCTTCTGCCTGGACTGGGCTACCTTGAGCCTATCGCGAATCAATTTCACTTTCTGTCCAGACTCCTTAATCAGATCCGGTCCAAACAACTGACGGTCTCCAACTTCATCCCAAGACAATGGGGTCCTGCACCTCCTTCCATACAAGGCTTCGAAAGGGGCCATCTTCAAACTGGTTTGATAACAGTTGTTGTAAGAGAACTCTGCATATGGCAAGTTGTCGTCCCAACTAGATCCATAATCTAGCGCACAAGCTCTCAGCATATCCTCTAAAATCTGATTGACTCTCTCGGTCTGTCCATCTGTCTGTGGATGGAAAGCTGTACTGAACTCTAGTCTAGTACCCAAAGTTTCATGCAACTGATTCCAGAACTTTGAGGTAAACTGGGTTCCTCTATCCGATACAATGCTCCTTGGAACTCCATGCGGACATACGATTCTGGTCATGTATATCTTTGCCAACTTTGCACTGGTATAGGTAGTCTTCACTAGAATGAAATGAGCTACCTTGGTCAAATGATCGACTACAACCCAAATCGAGTCATAGCCTGGACGAGTTCTGGGCAATCCCGTAATAAAATCCATGCCTAGCTTATCCCACTTCCATTCGGGTATCAACAATGGCTGTAGCAATCCTGCTGGCTTCTGATGCTCTGCCTTTACTCTCTGGCATACATCACAAACTGCTACATACTCCACAATATCCTTCTTCATTCCGGTCCACCAGAAAGTATCCTTCAAATCCAAATACATCTTGGTATTTCCTGGGTGACTCGAATATGGTGAATCATGGGCCTCCTGCAGAATCAACTTCCTGATCTCCGAATCATTAGGCACATAAACACGGTCTTCAAACTGTAGTATCGTGCTCATCCTCACGAAATCCCTTAGCTTTTCATTTTCTTAGTTTCTCCTTAATAGAAGCGATCTCTTTGTCAGTCCTTTGAGCTTCTCTGATCTTATCCATCAAAGTAGACTGAATCTCCAATGCTGCCACATAGCCTCTCGGAACTACCTCCAAACATAGTTCACGAAGATTCTCGGCTAACTCCCTTGGTAAATCTCCCGTCATTAAGGTGTTGACATGACTTTTACGGCTCAACACGTCAGCTACTACGTTAGCCTTTCCGGGGTGATAATGCAGTCTCATATCATAATCCTTGATGAGCTCCAACCATCTCCTTTGTCTGAGGTTCAACTCCTTCTGTGTGAAGATATACTTCAAACTCTTGTGATCCGTGTACACGTCACAATGGTTTCCAATGAGAAAATGTCTCCAGGTTTTCAATGCATGCACTACGGCTGCTAACTCCAAATCATGGGTAGCATAATTCAACTCATGAGGTTTGAGCTGTCGTGAGGCATATGAAACAACTCTTCCTTCCTGCATAAGCACTGCTCCCAGTCCTTGACGTGAAGCGTCACAATACACCTCATAATCCTTGGTATGATCTGGCAAAATCAACACAAGTGATGTAACCAAACGTTTCTTCAACTCCTGGAAACTGGCCTCACATTCCTCAGTCCATATGAACTTGGTATCCTTTTTCAACAACTCCGTCATAGGCTTCGCAATCTTCGAGAAATTCTCAATGAATCTCCGGTAGTATCCTGCGAGTCCAAGAAAACTCCAGATCTCTCCAACTGTTGTTGGGGCTTCCCAATTGGTCACGGTATCAACTTTAGTGGGATCTACTGCTATACCTTCTCCCAATATAACGTGTCCGAGAAATCCAACTTCCTTCAACCAGAACTCACATTTGCTAAACTTGGCATATAATTGATGTTCTCTGAGTTTTCCAAGTACCAAACACAAATGCTCCTTATGCTCCTCTTTGTTCTTCGAGTATACCAGGATATCATCAATGAACACTACGACGACCTTATCCAGAAACTCCATAAACACCTTGTTCATCATGTTCATGAAATATGCAGGTGCGTTAGTCAGACCAAATGACATAACGGTATACTCGTACAGTCCATACCTGGTGGTAAAAGCCGTCTTAGGTATATCCTGTTCTTGAATCTTCAACTGGTGGTATCCTGATCGCAGATCGATCTTGGAAAATACCTTAGCTCCTTGCAATCGATCAAACAGATCATTGATCATCGGTAGTGGGTACTTGTTCTTGATGGTTACTTCATTCAATCATCGATAATCAACAAACATCCTTAACGATCCATCCTTCTTCTCCACTAGAAGTATTGGCGATCCCCAAGGTGAAGAACTTGGGCGAATATATCCCTTATCCAGTAACTCCTTAATCTGCTTCTTAATCTCCACCAAATCCTTTGCGGGCATCCTATATGGTCTCTTTGATATTGGCCCTGTGCCTGGCAAAAGCTCAATTAAAAACTCAGTATCTCTATCCGGTGGCATGCCTGGAAATTCCTCTGGAAACACATCAGGGAAATCCTTCACTACTGGTACTTCCTCCTGCACAACTCCTGTTAAACAATTTACTTGAGTCCTCTTTGGCACATGCCGAGATACATACTTGATCCTTCTTCCTTCTGGGGTGGTAAGCAAAATTGACTTATTGGCACATTCAATATTCCCTTCATACTTTGATAACCAATCCATGCCTAATATCACATCCAATCCTTGAGATTCTAACACTGTTAGGTCTGAGGGAAATACGTAGTTACCAATCCTTAATGGTAACCGATCACACCATAGACTAGCCATATACTCTGCTCCAGGCGAGGTTACTAACATGGGTGATGTAAGGGCTTGGGTTGGCAGTTTATACTTATCCACAAATCCCCTTGATATGTATGAATGCGATGCACCAGTATCAAAAAGAACGAGTGCAGTAAATGACTTAACCAAAAACTTACTGATTACTACATCCGGCTGCTCTTCAACCTCCTCCACGTTAACGTGGTTCACCTGTCCCCTGTTGAAAGGGTTCGGCTTCTTCCTAGAGCTTCCATTGCCATTTCCATTCTGGGATTTAGGACATTCATTGGCATAATGTCCGATCTTCTGGCACTTAAAACAAGTGACTTGGCTCAGGTCTCTCTTGGCTGGGGTTGATGGGTTGGTGCGGTTCTGGCCGTTGCTTCCTCCATTCCCATTACCATTCTTGGTGCCATTGTGATTGTGCAAGCTACCTCCTCCATGGGTATGCTGAAAATGTCCCCCCAATCTAGGGGTAAAACGTGGCTTCTGCTGAGCTCCTGAGTTGTACTTCCCTTGTCCATACTTCCTTTTGCGATTCTCAATCTGCTGTTGCTTCCCTTCAATCATGAGAGCACGATCTACCAACTCCTGGTAGTTGTTGAAGGTTGCTACCATCAACTACATGCTCAACTCATCATTCAGTCCTTCCAGAAACTTCTCCTGCTTAGCTGCATCCGTAGCAACATCATCTGGGGCATAACGTGCTAACTTACTAAAGTCCTCCACATACTGGCCAACTGTCTGTCCTCCTTGGCGCAAGTTGCGAAACTCTCGATTCTTCATGGCCATAGCTCTTGCTGAAACATGGCAGTACGAAAAGCCTGCTAAAACTGGTCCCACGTGACAGTGTCGACAGGGAAAGTGGCTGTGAAATTTTCCCACCATGATGTTGCGGGTCCTTCAAGCTGATGTGTGGCAAACTTCACCTTTTCCGCATCTGTGCATCCTGCCGTGGTCAACTCCCTTGCTGTCTTGCGGAGCCAATCATCTGCTACTATCGGCTCAGTGCTACTGGAAAACACCGGCGGATTCAGCCTAAGAAAACGGGCTAAGTGATCAACAGGTGGTGGTGGTCGTGGTGGGTTGTAGTTGTTGTTCCCCTGATTCTGATTCTGGACTAGCAACTGCATCAATGTGTTCTGCTGCTGGATCAACTGAGTGAGCTCCAGTGGGAAGGTAAATCCGGGGTCACGTCTCGGAGGCATCTGAGGTTTAGAAATGATGAGATTTAAGAATAGAGGGGGTCTAAAAAGAAAACACTACCCATATGCACATGAGAAAAAAGCAAACAATTCACTTCATTCAATCAATCAAACAAGGGCATACAATCGATCTAACTATCGCAAAAGTGCTCGGACTACTATATTTACATGGTGGACTACTACTACTGTTGGGGTGGTCTACTAGAAATATTCTTCGGTTGCAGACTCCATGATATCTGCTCCAACTTCATCCACATAGTCATCATCGCTATCATCTGGATTCGAGTCGGTGTCGTCGATGATGATGTAATCTTCCGGGCGAATCTCCTTGGGTTCTTCGTCTTCTTCTGCTAGTGTAGGGCCTCCCATGAATATTCCAATCTTCTTGATCAGTCGTCATTCTTCTCCACTAGTACTTCGATTTCCTCTTCATAATCTTCATGTGTAGCCTTGAGTTCTTCCTCCAGTTCCTTGATTCTTGTCCTCGCCTTCTTCACATCTATCATGTCGGCGCACATCTGGTTCTCCTGGCGTCTAATGTTTTGGTTTAACTCCTGGATAAAAGCTGTGACTAATCTATCCTTCCTGGTGCTGATCATCTCCCAGTGCTCATCTCGGCGCCAGCAAATCTGGTAGATAGTATCCTTGAGATCATTGCAGTAAACTTCTCCAATGCGTCCCATGGCGATGTGAGCTGCCATGCTCTTTCCAAGACTCCAAGTTGGTGCATCAAAAGAAAACTCTATGGGTTCAGTGACTGGCATGAACGTCCTTCCTGGAACTTGAACTTGAATCATCCAGCGCTCTTCTTCAGGTAGAGTGGCATTGTAGGTCCCGGTGAAGCTTGGTACTCCTATGTTCAGGTATCTAGTGACTTCCTTCAAGTGACGTCCAAAGGGTGTATCTTCATCCGGTTGCGTGAACTTGTTCCTTACATCCGCCATCCTAAAAGAATAGAGAAGATGAGATGTCAGAATGAGAAGAGAGTGAGTAGTGATCTAGGTCTTTAGCTTAGTGGTCGTGTCCCACAGTCAGCGTGTGCTCTGATACCATCTTGTAGCGACCAGATCTCAAACGGTCCAATCTCTGTGCTCAGGTGTCATCCCTGAATCAGTAATGCTGACACCACACAATACTGGAAGGATTTATAACAGAGTAGCAATCACACACTTATTACATCGAGTGCCTCAAAAGAGAACTTATTACAATAAATATGGCTTAATGCCATCTAATAACGATAACAACGGAAGGCTTGGAAGATAAGTGAGTCCATCAAATCCAATGGCATCACTGAGTATAGAACCACGACCTAAAGGCACCTTAATCATCGTCTGAAAAGTCTGCAACATTAACGTTGCAGCCCGAAACGGGTCAGCACATGGAATATGCTGGCAATGTAACACATAGAGAGTAATGGAATGAAATAGGCTATACTACATCCATATATGGCTAGTGGAAAGCTCTATGGTTACAATTTTGCATAAAGCCAATTTTTCCCTACTGCAAAGGAATATATTTTATTTAACTATCATGGTAGTTTTTAACCATTGAGAATGGTTGACAGCATTCTCAATCCCAATTAAGCATCGTCATTAAACAAAACCCAACAAAATTAATTTAAAGTAACATGATGAGATTCACATGATAATCCAGGTGCTAGATACTCAAGATGTCCATAACCGGGGACACAGCTAACCATGATTAGTTTATACACTCTGCAGAGGTTTGCGCACTTTTCCCCACAAGACTCGATCTCCTCCGTTGGATTTCTCGCACTACATGGTGCTTGAGAAACAGATGACCGAGACATAGTCTTTCAGAAGCGCTAGCACCTTACGAACGGGTAGACCGTACCAACCTACATCCCCTACATCTACTAATCTACCACTGTAAGAGTTCGCACGATTAGTCAACTATGCTAGAGCCCATAGTAGCTTGTGGCTGCACACGGAAGTTTCTAGCATGAGTAATCTCTTGATCCCTTTGAGCCTGGGTGACGGTCCAAAAGAAAACAGGCAATCGATAGAATACCCAGGTGCCTCAATCCACTCAGATGTGTGTTTAGGTTGCCACCTTAGATAAACCTTTAATTAACAATCTCACATCTGTCATGGATACACTCACCCAATCCACGTCTACTAGCATAGCATGGTATAAGAAGCAAACGTAGAAGTAACTCCCAAAGGTTTGATAACAACAGGTAATATGTTCTACCTCAACTACTTCCCAAACCCACAATTTAATTAGATCCTAATCATGCAATGTGTGAGGATTGGAACTAATGCATAAAAACTGGGTGATAAAGGGATATGATCAAAGTGTTACTTGCCTTGCTGATGATCCATGAAACCTAGCGATTCGAAGTAGCAAGCGGCGCACTCCGGGTACTCTATCGCAAACAAACAAGCATACAATAAGTACCCAAATAATGCATAGGTAAAACACGAATAAAATATCTAACCAGAAAGTTCAACTTAAGAACTCCGGTTGGCAAAAAGAATCAAATCGAACGAAGCAACGAAAGACAAACGGCAAAAGAAACAAGCTTCAGTTACTATTCTGGATCTAGGGCAATTTTTACAGTGGCAAAAACTTGTTTGAGTTGGTTAAACGGAAAGAGGGTTTTGAGACGAAACTCCAGGCGCTTGAATCACCTAATTCCGATAAACGAGCGAAAAGTTAAACTAAAACGAACATCGGAACAGAGATCGCGGTCAGAAAAACCATGGATTTAATCCGAGAAAAACAAAAACGATGAACAGGTTAACGAACGAACGTTCATTAACAGGAACTAAATGAAAAACACGTTCGTTAAAACGAACGGACGAGCGGGCGCTCGCTAAATAAATAAACCGGAGAAAAACCAATCTATTTAAAAAAACGAAACTAGGGTTTTTTCAAAAAAAAAACGAAACGGCTTTTTCTCAAAAACCGGCCGGCGGCTACCTCGGCGGTGGCTCTCCGGCGAGGCTCCGGCAGGCCGGCGGGTGGCGCGAGGCGGCGGCGCTAGGCGGCTTGCGGCGGCGCGGGCAGCGGCAGGCGGCGTGGGGCAGCGTGGGGTGGCGGCGGCGGTGGCTCGGGGCTCCAGGAGGGTGGGTGGTATTTAAGGAGGGGGGTCGGCTGGCTTGGGGAGGGGGTCGGCGGCGGCGGCGGCTCCGGCTCGGTCTCCTCCCGAGTCCGGCAGCAGCACGGGCGAGGAGGCGGCGGCTTGGGGCGGCCTGGCTTGGCTGGGCCCTTGGCCCAGTCGGGCGCGGGGGGTTTTTTTAAACAATTTCGCTGCGCCTAAAAAAATTCTAGAAAAATAAATAAAAATCTAAAATGCCAAAACAAATTTTCTACGTCTAAATAAAATATTTAGAACAGGATGAACATTTTTTTGGCTCTAAATGCATTTTTTGAAAACGTGCAATTTTTCCTAAATTCAAATAAAATAGCAAATAAAACCAAAATAAAATCTTATTTGATTTTTTATTAAATCCTCAATATTTCTTTATTTTGGGAAAGTCATTTTATTCCCTCTCTCGTATTTTGATAACAGAAATAATTGAAGATAAAATAAATAAAATCAAATGATCCTATTTTCAAAATTTGAGAAAACTCAAATATGAAAATAACGAAATTCCCAACTCTCTCCGAGGGTCGTTGAGTTGCGTAGAATTTCTAGGATCCACCAAAAATGCAATAAAATATGCTATGCAATGATGATCTAGTGTATAACATTCCAAATTGAAAATTTGGGATGTTACATACCCCTTGGTAGATACTACGCATGGTGTTTCCGCACTAATAAAACAACCCTTAGCCAATGTCTCGGTGCCCGGAGGCGGTTGTGTTAGCAGAAATGAAACAATCAGATATGCGGGCTTTATAACTTTCCCTTAGTCATAGGAGCTTTAAACTGGGGAAGCTAGCTATGAGCCCCCAGTTACTGTTCGGCGACATCCGTGGTCAAGCCGTAAACACTTCGGCCAATGTTATGAACGGCCCATCATTTAATATAGTCATCAGATCGTTGACCAGTTTACGCCTATTGTGACAGTCAGTTTTCGGCTTTCTCCACTGAGGTGCTTGACCATGCGAGCTGGAAGCACAATCGTAGTGGTTCTCCATTTGCACACCTAGCCGAAAAAAGCGGAACGTAGGAGGCAAGCACAGGAGCCGGGCAACCGAACTATTGACCAAAGACACAATTCGAAATCGATGCATATATAGCAATATCCGAGAATGTTTTTGCCGGATCCCTAAAGGTGTCCGGCGTTGCACTGCGAGACTAATGCTGGAAACGCACAAATAGTTTAAAAGTGCCATAGGCTTGGAAAACCAAAAAACGTCAGAAAAAATCGACGTCCGAACTAGATCAATTGTTCGGTGCCAATCAGAAAATTGGACTTTAAAAAAAAGTGCTTCTGTCGTGCTTTAACATGACACATCCTATCTCAAGACTTCAAGCGGGCCAGCCTACGCTTTAACCTCCTATCCCGAAGGCGGAGTACTTCTCATTAGGCCAGTTTAGCAAACTAAACTCTAGCGGCTTTGAGAGAGAAATTAGGCTCCCCGGCTAGTGACCACACACTCGTGTCGAAAAAAAGGAGTGATGAATAATAATAGTAATAAAAACTTTGCAAAAACTAAGAAGAAGAACACTTATTATAAAACGGCTCATATAAATTTAAGAGCCCCCAAGTGACTTGGGTAAAAGAATTTTATGTATAATTATTGTATGTACCAAAGTACTAATATCATATCTTTGTTCACCCAAACTTTAAACGCGTCTTAACCGACCGTCGGCTTCTCCCTCTTCGGTCAAGGACCGAAAAGTGTTATGTACTCCACCTGTCGAGAATATCGACAGTGTTTCCGATAACCAGGCAACCAGGCCATAAGGCTGTAACAGACAAAGCGCGCTCAGGGAACTTATGCTATATTACAGACGAAGTGTAAGAAGCATCTTTGAAGAAAATAGTACCCCCACCGATACCTTTCTTCGGTGCTCATTATTACTATGAGACTTGTGCAAGAGATTTTTTGTACTCATGACTTCCGTTGTGTGCCGACCATGATTGAAAACAATAAGAGCGCTAGCTTTCGGCTTCACCCAGTCTGAGGTCAGAGCTCGGAGGACCCGGTCGTGACAATCGCAGAGGTGCTCCCTTTACTCCCTCGCCGAACAATCGGGAACGTAGGGGTAAGCACAGGAGCCAGGCAACCCAGCTTGCAAATCGCCTAAGTCAATATGGTGCATATTGTGGCATAATACACGAACAAGGAACGAAGCCGCACAAGTATAATCATATGCAAGAGAAAAAGCTTCATAAAGGAAGGCCCCCAAATAAACCGGCTATTTGAATTTGTGCATCACAAACAAAGTTTGGACAAGGAAATTTTTACAAGCAACTTTTTTCCCAAAAAGGTATAATGCTTGGTCGAACCTAACACAAGTTAAAAATTTAAAACTTGGAGCATGAAGGCAACTTAGCTGGTTAATGTGTTTGGTATTGACGACGCAGTCCGAGCTTGATGCAGGACAAGGTTCCATCCCCCAAGCCGGTCCCGAGGTGGCGGAGCAAAGAGCTCGGCACTCCGAAGTTGTGACATAGCACGGTCAATGCAGGCCGGCAGAGTGATGCCGAAGTCCCCGGCATGGGGTAATGAAGTGTTGACGAAGCCCCCCGTCCAGCCGAGGTGACGCCAAAGGATATAGTCCGGCTAGATCATTTTCCTGTGCACAAAAAATAGTGCAAATCGGAGATAATAGTAATAATAATAATAAATCGTTGCATAACAAATAATTTATGCAAAGTGAGTAATAAATGAAATATGGCCTGGCGCCGAAGTCAATGTCGATGCAGGGCGTCAGCATGATGCGGTAAAGGCGTGGCAAAGCCTGAATTCACAGGTCGGTCCGAGTTCCGGATGCGGCGTTCGCCGGACTATGTACGGAAACTTGAGCGAACCACCATGCGATCGTCGTTAATGCGGCCACGATTTGATAGACCTGCGTACATATGACGGACAAACCAGAGTAGTAATTCTTTGGGAAAAAAGAACCCAAACAAGCAAAAAATACTAGGATTAATAGCACCTGGTTTATTTGTTGTGGCAATCCAAAGAAAGGTGATCCCCAAAATTGGCACTCGATCCGCGCACCCATTGCCTGATGGGCGATAAAGCGACGGCACAGCGATGCTGGCAAAGGTTGGCTCGCCGAGGCAAAGCCCTCGGTCCAGCTAACGTGACAGAGCTGGTCGGCTAGTGACGCCGAAGTCTTCGGAGTATAGGTTGATGAAGAGATGGCGAAGCCCCCGGTCTAGCCGAGATGTCAAAGCCTCAATGTCAGCCGATGAGTCGAAGTAGGTCGGCATGATGGACACCGGCTTGAAGAAGCAACAGTGCGGCCCTGCCGATGCAGGTCGTGACGTGGTCGATGCCGGCTTGATGAAGTGACCGTGCAGCGATGCCGGTATGCCCGCTTCGTGTAATCCGTGGGGCGGCGATGTTGGTGATGATTTATCCTTCGCGATGCCGGACTCTTGTTCGGCTTGCCGAGATGATGATCCGAAAAGGTTGAGCTCGGCTCAACAAAGTGACGACGCGTCTAGCGCAGGTCGGTAGCCGTGGAGCAATATTGCCGAACTGGTTTGACACCAGCATGATGTTGAAGATTATGTTCAAAAGATTTTAAAGTTAGTGGGATGTGTTCGGGAACAAAACACAACACCCCATACAAATCTTCCTTCAAAAAGAATGTCCGAAATCCCGTTCATAAAAAAGATGAACTCGGGTCGGATTCGTTTTCGCGGAGAAAACAGATCCGAAAAGTGATGCACTGATCGGAAGGTTCCCGGAGTTTGGACAGTCAGATCGAGCTGAAATTTTGAGGGGTGGTAGATATAGGAATTCCGCAGCAGATCAACGGTTCGATCTTCCAAAGGACGTCCGAGCTAGAAGCCGGACACCACGTCCGAAACTCGTCCAGATTCTCATCCAGATTTGACAGGGCTCCGGCATATCGTAGATTGTCAGAGATTGCTCCATCGAAACTCGATGAAATTTTGTGTGGTTGTTGTCGACTTAATTCCACACAATTCCGCCAAAGGGATCGTCAAAGCGATGCTCAAAGAGGTGGTGGCAGCGAATACAAGTTCGCTGTTCAGAAAAACAGCACGGTTGCCCGAGGGCAATGTTGACGTTGAGCCCCCGAGCTCCATGGATGATTCCTCCATGATCTTGATAGAGATCGGAGTTGATTTTGATGAAGGCCCTCGTCCAAGCATGACGATCGGAGATGGAGTATGGTCCTTGGTCGAGCCAAGGTGACCAGTCGAGCCGGCGACGAAGATGCCGGCATCGTAGTTGACCTGCAGACGAGCCATCGATCCTTTTGCCGATCACACAGCGGAACTCTCAATGAAAGCACCAATGTCGGTGTCAAAACCGTCCGATCTTGGGTAGGGGGTCCCGAACTGTGCATCTAGGATCGATGGTAACAGGAGGTAGGGGACACGATGTTTACCCAGGTTCGGGCCCTCTTGATGGAGGTAATACCCTACGTCCTGCTTGATTGATATTGATGATATGAGTGTTACAAGAGTTGATCTACCACGAGATCGTAGAGGCTAAAACCCTCGAAGCTAGCCTACGGTATGATTGTTGTATATATCTATCGACTAGCCTGGCCTCGGTTTATATAATGCACCAGAGGCCTAGGATAACAAGAGTCCTAGTCGAATACGCCAGTGGGGAGGAGTCCTTGTCTAGATCGTCAAGTCTTGTGGAATCTTCCTTGTATGCGGCAGCTGTCCGAACTGGCCCATGAGTATGCGGCCATGGGGTCCTTGGCCCAATCCAACTGATCGGGAGACGACGTGATGAGTACCCCTAGTCCAGGACACCGTCAACAGTAAATGCTCAAGTCATGTATATGATGATGATGGAAGTTGCATGGCAATATATCTCGGAATGGCTATGGAAATACCATGATAGGTAGGTATGGTGGCTGTTTTTAGGAAGATATAATGAGGTTTATGTGTGACAGAGCGTATCATATCACGGGGTTTGGATGCACCGGAGAAGTTTGCACCAACTCTCGAGGTGAGAAAGGGCAATGCACGGTACCGAAGAGGCTAGCAATGATGGAAGGGTGAGAGTGCGTATAATCCATGGACTCAACATTAGTCATAAAGAACTCACATACTTATTGCAAAAATCTATTAGTCATCGAAACAAAGTACTACGTGCATGCTCCTAGGGGGATAGATTGGTATGAAAAGACCATCGCTCGTCCACGACCGCCACTCATAAGGAAGACAATCAATAAATAAATCATGCTCCAACTTCGTTACATAATGGTTCACCATACGTGCATGCTACGGGAATCACAAACTCCAACACAAGTCTTTCTACAATCCATAACTACCCACTAGCATGACTCTAATATCACCATATTTATATCGCAAAACTATTGTGTCGGCGTTCTGGGAACGGGGGTCCCCAGACTTGCCTGCCTGCGGCGTGGCTCAAAAGGGGGCCCAGCATGGCCCATCTTCATCAACACAGACCCAAGACCCTCGCGAGGGGCCAAGCCTCGCGGGGTGGACGACACGGAGCTTCCTCAGGCATGGCCTCATCAGGCTGGCTTGCGAGGAGGCGGAGAGATCAAGGCGGGGTACCTCACGAGGTGCCCGTGACGCAGGCCATGACGACCAAGGGTGCCAGGCGGGCGCCAGCCCGCGCAGTGTCCTTCTTTCCTCTTTGGTGCAAAGGGAGCAAGCGTAGGCAAGAGCATCAAGCCAAGGCACCCGCTTCGGTGCAACGAGACCAAGACCAGTCCAACGGCAGGAAAGAAGTCATTGTGGAGCCCAAGCCAGCGTCACCACTAGAGCCTTTGGCAGGCGAGGACCAACTTTAGTCAGGATAAGTATACCAGATGTTCCCCTCCAAAATGGCCAATTGTTGGCGCCCTTCCCGCTCAATATTTGGGAAGAGGCCCAGGGCCTTTGCCTATAAATAGGACTACCACCCACAGAAGAGGGGGATCGAGATCGGATCGCAATCGAGAAGAGAGAGAGAGAGAAGGGTGACTGAACTCCTCCTAGCAGTTCATCCCCCCAGCCAAGAACAGACCCTCGCGAGTCTGTTCTTCCTTGTATTGCTCATCATCATCATCAGCCCAAGAGGCAATCCACCACACCACACACTGGAGTAGGGTATTACACCACAACGGTGGCCCGAACCAGTATAAACCCTGTGTCTCTTGTGCTGTTTTTTCCATAGCTTAGATCTTAGCGAGGCGGAGGGGCGCAGGTAGGTAGAAGGCGAAATCTCCGTGCGCACCCCAGTGTTCGAACCTCAAGGGTCTGCCGCAACCCAAAATCCGACATATTGCAAGGAATCAAACACATCATATTCAGTGATCTACAAGTTTTATGTAGGATTTTATGACTAACCATGTGAATGACCAGTTTCTGTCATCTCTCTAAATAGATATAAGTGAAGCAAGAGAGTTTAATTCTTTCTACAAAATATATGCCCGTGCTCTAACAAATATAAGTGAAGCAAAAGAGCATTCTACAAATGGCGGGTTTCTATGTAAAGAGAAACAGGCAATCCAAACTTCAAATGATATAAGTGAAGTACATGAAGCATTCTATAAAGCCATACTCAAAAGATATAAGTGAAGTGCATAGAGCATTCTATAAATCAACCAAGGACTATCTCATACCAGCATGGTGCATAAAATAAAAATGAAAACTAAATGCAAAAGACGCTCCAAGATTGCACATATCACATGAACGAGACGAATCCGAAAACATACCGATACATGTTGAAGAAAGAGGGGATGCCTTCCGGGGCATCCCCAAGCTTAGACGCTTGAGTATCCTTGAATATTTACTTGGGGTTCCTCGGGCATCCCCAAGCTTGAGCTCTTGCCTCTCTTCCTTCTTCTCACATCAAGACCTTCTCGATCATCGAACACTTCATCCACACAAAACTTCAACAGAAAACTCGGTAAGATCCGTTAGTATAATAAAGCAAACCACTACTCTAAGTGCTATTGCAAACCAATTCATATTTTGTTTTTTCATTGTGTCTACTGTAATATAACTTTTTCATGGCTTAATCCACTGATATGAATCGATAGTTTCATCAAAACAAGCAAACTATGCATCAAAAACAGAATCTGTCTAAAACAGAACAGTTTGTAATAATCTGAACATTCACCATACTTCTGATACTTGAAAAATTCTACCAAAATTAGTAAAAATAAAAAATTTGTATAGAAAGACAGTGCAAAAATAATCATAACCATTTGGTGTTCCAGTAAAAAAATGTAAAATCCCGCACTACCGCCAAAGTTTCTGTCCTACACCGTACAAACCATCAAGCAAATGTAAACATCCTAAAGGCAAACCTTGGCACATTATTTTTATAATACAATGTAATTGTACAAGGGGATAATTATTTTTGTTGAAAAGTTTCTGTAATCAAGATTCACAAAGTTTTAGTGAGCATGAACAAAGTTCAAGGAACTCTCCCACTTCAACAATGCCTGTCTTTCTCACTTTCACTTTCCTTTTTGAAAAAGTTTTGGGTTCCCCTCTTTATTTTTGTTGTTTTTAAACTATATGAAAGCACTCAAAAAAAATAAATGACTCTCTAAAACTTCCGGGTTGTCTCCCTGGCAGCGCTTTCTTTAAAGCCATTAAGCTAGGCATATAGTGCTCAAGTAGTGAATCCACCCGGATCCCAAGGTATATCAAAGACAATTTTAATTAACAATGATTTGGCATTTAGTAGTGAGCACAAGGTAGCATAAATCAAGCAATGACGAAGTCTAACTCTCTTCCTATGCATCGGCATGTCATAAAAGAACAATTCATGCACACATAGTAAAGGCCAATGCATAGTATAAACAGTTTCTTGCAATTTTATCATATTGCAAACATAGAGAGGTGGAGATATAGTTCCTCTCTCATAATAATTTCAAGTAGGAGAAGCAAGCACATGCATATTATATTCATCAAAATCATCATGTGCAACGGTAAAAGGCAACCTATCAATATAATCCTTAATAAGGGCAAACTTCTCCAATATAGTGTAGTCGGGAGAATTCAAAAAGATAATAGGACTATCATGTGTGGGTGCAATAGCAACACTTTCATGTTTAACATAAGGAACTATAGCAAGTTCATCTCCATAAGCATAATTCATATTGGCATCTTGGCCACAAGCATAGCAAGCATCATCAAAAAGGGATATTTCAAGAGAATCAACTGGATCATAACAATTATCATAGCAATCATCCTTTGGTAAGCACGAAGGGAAATTAAACAATGTATGAGTTGAAGAGTTACTCTCATTAGAAGGTATGCACGGGTAGCTAATCCGCTCTTCCTCCTTTTGTTCTTCGCTCTCCTCCTCATCTTTTTCATCCAATGAGCTCATAGTTTCATCAATTTCTTCTTCCATAGACTCCTGCAAAATATTAGTCTCTTCTTGGACAACGGGGTAGTCCTCAATATATGGTTCAACATAGGCATTAGAAGCATAATTATCATAGCAATATTTAAGTATGTCAAAATTTTCAGATTTGTAAAGAGTAGCATCATACGTTTCAATCAAAGAAGCAATTTCATAAGCACCCTTAAAAGCAACAAATTCTTCAATTTGTTGAACATCATAGTAACTATAAACACCCTTAGTATACAAAGATAAGATTCCATTATCACTAAACTCAAATTGATAGGGAAGGTGTTTCTTAGGGTTTTCAGAACAACAAGTAATATCATATATTTCGCATAAATTCCAAGCATAGCATTGCAAACGATGAATTTGACCCAGTAAAATTTTCCCTTTTTCAGATATTCGGTGTCGCACATAACAAGCATGCTCGTCTAAAGATTTGCCCTCAACTAAGCTAGTTGGGGTTTCAGCACGAGCACATAGGGATCGAAGATGATCCAAGCAATAAGCTTCAGCAGTGTGATAGATTTTGAGTGGTTCTTCAACCATTGGTTCAGTAGGTACAACTAATTTTTTTGGTATTTTGCGTTTCCTACCCATAACTAAAGATAGAAAACAACTAAGAACCGCAAATAAAAATTACTTAGTGATAAAGCAAACAAGCACACACGAGAATATTCACCCCACGCTATTGCTCCCCGGCAACGGCGCCAGAAAAAGGTCTTGATAACCCACAAGTATAGGGGATTGCAAAAGATTTCGATAAGTAAGAGTGTCGAACCCAACGAGGAGCTAAAGGTAGAACAAATATTCCCTCAAGTTCTATCGACCACCGATACAACTCTACGCACGCTTGATGTTTGCTTTGCTTAGAACAAGTATGAAACTAGAAGTAATTTGTAGGTGTTGTTGGATAGGTTTGGAAGGTAATAAAGAGCATGTAAATAAAAATTAGGGGCTGTTTAGATAAAGACACAACTAAGTTATTTTTAGTTTAAGAGTGTTTGTTGTCAAACAAGAAAGTTATTTGTCCCTAGGCAATCGATAACAAGACCGGTAATCACTATTGCAATTTTATATGAGGGAGAGGCATAAGCTAACATACTTTATCTACTAGGATCATATGCACTTATGATTGGAACTCTAGCAAGCATCCACAACTACTAAAGACAATTAAGGTAAAACCCAACCATAGCATTAAAGCATCAAGTCCTCTTTATCCCATACGCAACAACCCCCTTACTCGGGTTTGTGTTTCAGTCACTCACGCAACCCACTATAAGCGAATCATGAACGTATTGCAACACCCTACAGTGGGGATCCCTCACGCTTGCGCGACATGGAGAGCATCGTAGGACAGCACCAATAATAAAACATGCAACTCAAACCAATCAAGATCATCAAATAGCCCATAGGACAAAACGGATCTACTCAAACATCATAGGATAGCCATACATCATTGGGAAATAATATATAGCGTTGAGCACCATGTTTAAGTAGAGATTACAACGGGTAATAGAGAGGTTACACCGCTGCATAGAGGGGGGAAGAGTTGGTGACGATGGCGGTGAAGTTGTTGGTGAAGATTGCGGTGATGATGACGGCCCCCGGTGGCACTCCGGTGCCACCGGAAGCGAGGGGGAGAGGCCCCCCTCCTTCTTCTTCTTCCTTGACCTCCTCCCTAGATGGGAGAAGGGTTTCCCCTCTGGTCCATGGCCTCCATGGCGTGGGAGGGGCGAGAGCCCCTCCGAGATTGGATCTGTCTCTCTGTCTCTCCCTGTTTCTGCGTTCTCAGATTCTACCCTTTCACCGTTTCTTATATTCCCAGAGATCCGTAACTCCGATTGGGCTGAAATTTTAACACGATCTCTATCCGGATATTACCTTTCTTGCGGCGAAAGAAGGGCACCAAAGGCCTTATGGGGTGGCCACGAGGGTCAGGGGCGCGACCCCTGCCTCGTGGCCCCCTCGGGCATTGTCTCGCGTGGATTTTTCTTCCCAAAAATCATATATATTCCAAAAAAATCTCTGTCAATTTTTATCCCGTTTGGACTCCGTTTGATATGGATATTCTGCAAAACAAAAAAACATGCAACAAACAGGAACTGGCACTGGGCACTGGATCAATATGTTAGTTCCAAAAATAGTATAAAAAGTTGCCAAAAGTATATGAAAGTTGTAGAATATTGGCATGGAACAATAAAAAATTATAGATACGATGGAGACGTATCAGTTCCTCCTTTCGAACTCCAAAATAGTCTTCGGACGAATTGATCGTATCTGGACCTATAACATACAACCATAGAGAGTATAGTATTCTACGAATCCAATCTGCTGACAAATTTTAGTAATGTGATGTCACACTTCTCGGTCATTATTTCGAACCGTTTCCCGTCCCGCCGTCCCATGTTTCGGGGCGTGGTTGTCATTGACACGTCCTGTCAAAGCAGAGGCCGTGTCCCCTAATTGCGGGATTTTCATCAATATGAGTGTGGGTAACCCAACCGTCCCGCGGGAAAGATTCCTTAGGAATAGGCAGGTTCTTAGGCTTAGGAGGAGGCGTTCAATACCCGCTGCCTTATAAAGGAACCAATGGCCCTCTTCTATGCCAAACCTCTCCTCAGCCTTCCCAACCTCGAGTTCTAACACCCAAGGTTTGATTTCATCGTTTCAAGCCTCCCCATCATGTCCGGACCCAGCTCCCAAGGCTGATGGGTGGCTTCCTCCGTTACGGAGGAGGATATCACAAAGCTTTGGGCAGCCAGATATTTGAGTGCGGTGGTCCACCACAGGCTTCCTGCTCAAGGACAGGTTATTCCGACCCCTAGATCTGGCGAGAGGGTCGTATTCATCTCCCACTTCCTCCGGGGGCTAGGGTTCGCTCTTCACCCCTTCGTCCGGGGGCTAATGTTTTATTATGGACTAGATTTTGACGACCTAGCCCGGACTCTATCCTCCACGTCTCGGCATTTATTATTACATGCGAGGCCTTCCTCCGAATACCCCCACACTTCGGCTTATGACTCAAGACCTTTAGTGTGAAGCCGAAGGTAGTCGACGGGGAACAGGTGGAGTGCGAAGGTGCTACGATCAGCCAACTCACCAGCACTCCTTGGCCAAAAGGTTCTTTTACCAAAACTTCCAATCACTGGCAGCGGGAGTGGTTTTACGTTACGGAGCACCGCAACACCAAGTGGGTAGCTACACCAACATTCCGTCCTGGCCCATCGTTACAGCTTGCATCATGGGTCAACAAGGGGCTGGACTGGGGATCAGTTAATGAAGTGCAGACTTTACAGAGCCGCATCCGAACCATCCTCGAGAGAGACATCGATCTTGTCAACGTGATCCAAGTGATGTTAGTTCACCGAATGCTGCCATGCCAGCACAGGTCTCGCCGCATGTGGGAGCTTACTCCAGAAGGATCACAAACCCTCCAACACTTCTTCGGCACCACACACAAAGGGATGTGGAAGTTATTTTTCGGGAAGCAGAACATTGGCCGGACACTATCGAAGATGCTGGCCTTAACTGCAATCGTCCAGATACCCCGGTAAGCACTTGGCTCCCGAACACTTTGTAATTATGCATACCATAATATGGTACTGAGCAGGCTATCTTCTTCCAGGGCTGGACAAAGAAGGCGGAACTTATTATGTGTTCGGCCCTCTGCCCGATGGCCCAGTGAATCCTGTTTAACAAGGATGCTGGCCCTGGCACCATACCAGATGCCTGTGAAGGAGGGCGAGGTGGAGAGTGAGAGGACCAAAGATGGCACCTATTCCAAGGGTGCATCGGACATTGTGTCCGGAGAAATCAAAATCCCCTCATCCAAAGACAAAAGTAAAGGGGGGCCACTGTCTCCTTTCCTCCTAGGAAGAGAAGGGCCGCCTCTGAAGATTGGGAGAAGCAGGCCCATAAGCGAGGCAAGATGCCTCAGGTGGGTGGCTCGGGCTTGGAGGACGTCGAAGCGCGGTCTCATGAAGAGGACAAGCCTCAGGCCACATCGTAAGTGAACAAGGCTATTTTTAAACATGTCCTGTTCTTTTCTTATAATGCCTGGGATATATATTTTTTGCAGCTCAACACGCAGTCTTCCTCAACAATCCTCTTCCTCGGGGGACCTTCTCCCAGAGATGATGGAAAGCGAGAAGCCCCCACCGGCATCTCCGTCCAATAGGGCGGACTACTTCGAGGTGTCGTCGCGGAGGGTCTCCCCCGAGCAACAAGTGGTGCAAGGGATGATGAAGACATTACCCGAAGGCGATGCTTCGGTAGCCCAGGGTCCTGGGAACAACAATGGGGGCCCCGAGAAATTCGGTATAAAGCCGGATACTAATAAACGAATCCCTTCAAAGGGTGGCCGTACTCTTACGGCAGCCTCCGGAGACCCAGAGGCGCTGGATATCTTGACGAACATGTTGCGGCAGGCGTCTGTCTCAGAGGAACATCGTACCCTGATGGGCACAGTGGTTGAAAAGGTCCTGTCCACGAAGAGCGAATTGAATGAGGCCTTTGCGAGCCTACTGAGAGGCTTCGAGGTTTGTATTATAATATGTGCAATTGTATTGTATTCGCAAAATACACCTATGTATAGATAGTAGCCCCTGAGACTCGGGTTGGCTTCCCATGGGAGGCCAACGGAGGATCAAGAAGAAATATTCGAAGGACTAATCTGATTAACTTGAACACAGGTTGCTTCCCCCTGACTACTTCCCAGACTACGGGTGTTGCCGAGCTGCAACGGAAGCTTGATGTGGCCGGGGATGACATTGCGTTAATCAATATGCGTCTTGATGAATCACAAGGTATGTATTCGGGGCAGTCCCTTCACATACATTGTTGTGATATAAGCATGATGCTAAAAGTCATATATTGTAATATGCATGACTGTAGATGGTGTTGCCGCCGTTGAAATTCTTCGGGCGGAGCTGGCCTGGGCCAAGGAGCAGGCCCAGTGTAGTAATGCGGCTACCAAAAAGGCATCGGCTGAGTTAAAAGCCGAACGAGCTGCTCGGCGTCAAGACGAGGAGAAGATATCCACAATGGCGCTCGAACTAAAAAATGTTGCTAGCCGCTGTGAACTCCTTGAGAAGGAGAATGAAGCCAAAACGGCTAAAGTTGACAAGGCCTTACGAGAGGCGAGGGAAGCATGGTCTGAATCTAGAGCCGTCCGTGAGGAGATCCGGCAAGCTAGGGAGATTGCGGCTGGTGAGCCATTTTTGCTACAGACTAAGTTCGGCGACCCGAACTATGCTCAGCTTAACCAATTGTGGAGTTCTCCGAACGAGTTTTTAGACTTTCCAAAGAGTTCTTCCGACGCGGCGCCGTTTTACCAGGCGCGAGAGGGGTATGCAATGGAGAAGCTTTTCTGGTCACAATTCAGCGCGTTGAAGCGCCCCCCGTTGCTAAATGAGCAGATGTCCCAATGGGCCAAGCTTCATAGGATATCCAGTGCTGCCATGAAGAACGTCATAACCCGGTTATGGCCAACTAATCCTGTTCCAAATAGTTACTTTAGCTTGGTGCATCGGCTTGTTGACGCGGTGCCATGTATCGACGCTGTGAAGCGGTCGGTGTGCATCGAGGGTGCACGGATGGCCTCTGCTCAAGTCAAGACATTCTGGGGGAAGATGAAGGCCATCGATGTTGTGGTGAAGAGTCCACCCAAGGGCAAGGACCACCACGAACCGGAGCATTATTTTGAAGACGTCCTAGTGGCCGCCCGCTTGATAGAGGGTCAGTGCTTGAAAGACATAATGTTCGAGTGAGGTGTATGAGAATTGTATGAGAAATTTTTATACTTAATCTGTTTTTATATATTGCTCGAAAGTTTGTGTTCCTCCTATGCGGTCATTTTAATATAATCTAAAAGTTTTCCAGTCGTCGGCTTCAGCCCCCTCGTAGGAAGTAATGGGGTGTTCGGAAAAGCATTTGATCACTCTTGACCCAACGTCTTGGTTCGTGAAGGAGGTGTCAATGCGGCGAACCAGGCAACCAGACTATAGGGTGTTAACACTTTCACTTAGCCATAGGAGTTTTATGGTGGGTCTACGACATAGCCCCTGGTATGTATGCGGCTTATTCATACGATGCGTGTACATATTTGACCGAAAAGAGGTCCTTCATGTGACACAAAGGAATAGCTAGAGATTCCGATAAGTCATCAAGTGGTTGACCAGCTCTCGCCGCATCATGACAGTCAGTTTTCGGATTTCTCTACCGAGGTGCTGAGCCAGGTGAACCGGAAGCACAATCACAGTAGTTCTCCCTTTACTACCCTAGCCGATAGAGCAGAACATAGGATAGCAAGCACAGGAGCCGGGTAACCCAACTATTGACCCAAGACATGATTCGGAGCTGATGCATATAAGGCCAAACTCGCGACACCGAAGTATGCTGTAAAAGCTATTCAGACTTTGTTGGAAACTCAATTGTTCCCGTACCGAGCCCCTGGCAAGTTTAAGCTGGGGTATATCTTGTGAAACAACCATAGGAGGCGTATTCATTTGCGGAAAGACGCGGACGATTAATTCGGGTAATGTGAACTGGGACCTGAGCGATATGCCAAAAATTACTTGATATATATAAAGGCCACGACCCCGGCTATTTGATATACCCTGGGTCGAAGGCAGAGGAAAAAGGCATGTTACAGGCTCGAAAAAGAGTGCGGTCTACAAAAAGTTATTTTGGACCTCCTGTCACACGTCTGCGCTGCCTATCCTCGGCGAGGGGAAATCCTTGATGGAAATAGCCCCGTAGGTGAGTGTACGGATCCGAACTCCGATAGAGTCGGTCTTAGATGTTTCTCCTTTGCGCCACCTGTTTTTAAGAGGTAATGAAGAAAGAAAAAGGAAAGTAGATAAAAATGTTACCGGAGTGCTTGCAGACTTGTCCGTATTATGCTTCCACCAATGCCCATGGTATCTTAAGTGCGTAGTTATGTGTGCGCGATATAGTTTTAACGGGTATATTAGATGGGCAACGGAAGCCGAACTGCTATTTCTGCTCCGGATTTGAGCGATCTTCGGGGGGAAATTGCTTCTGGCCCCTGGCATTTGGCTGGTGAACCGCTCCATCGTCCCTATTGCCTGGCGGCCCCCTTCCCTTGTGTTCGGCATTGAGCTTGCCGGCCTGCTTGAGGACCCAACAGTTTCTGTTGGTATGATTAGCTGGTTTATTGGGGTGGCCATGAATCTGGCAGGGTCGGTCCAGTATCCTGTCTAGGTTGGATGGCCCATCTCTGTTTGCCTTGAATGCCTTTTTCCGTTGACCGGGCTTGGGATTGCTGAATCCGGCGTTGACCGCTGTGTCGTGTGATCTTTCATTATCATTGTGACTGTTGTGTTTGCTTCGTCGTGGCTTGCCATTGCCGTTTCGGATTTCGAAAGTGCCCAAGTCGCTGGCGCTATTGCTTCTACGAGCGAGCCAGCTGTCTTCTCCTGCGCAAAAGCGGGTCATTAGAGCGGTAAGGGCTTTCATGGATCTAGGTCCTTCTTGACCGAGGTGGTGTGGAAGTCATTCCTCCCGGACGCTGTGTTTAAAGGCCGCGAGGGCTTCTGCGTCCGAACGGTCGACGATTTGGTTCTTTTTAACTAAGAACCTAGTCCAGAGCTGCCTAGCTGACTCTCCGGGCTGCTGCACAATGTGACTTAAGTCATCGGCGTCCGGTGGCCGGACATATGTTCCTTGGAAGGTGTCTCGAAAGGCATCCTCCAAATCTTCCCAGCTGCCAATAGAATTTTCTGGCAAACTGTTTAACTAGTACCGAGCTAGTCCTTTGAGATTTAGTAGTAGGTATTTGATGGCATGAAGGTCGTCCCCACGAGCCATGTGGATATTGAGGAGGAAGTCCTCGATCCATACCATGGGATCCGTTGTTCCATCGTATGATTCAATATTCATGGGTTTGAACCCGTCTGGGAATTGATGCTCCATCACTTCGTCTATGAAGCAAACAGGGTGTGCGGCGCCTCTATGTTGGGCCACACTGTGACGTACCTCCGATGAAGTCCATTTGCGGTTTTCGGCCCGGGCATGGCTAGGTTTGTCGCGTCCGAATAGGTGGCTGTCGTTGTGTGTCGAGGTATGTCCTCGCGATCCGTAGGTCGCTCTTGAGTGTCCCGCTCTACAACCCAAGTCCTGTTGATGGTTGAATGCACAACCCCGAGCTGTTTTGTTCTAGCCTTTATGGCGAGGTGGGGCGGTCTAGTGTTCGGCTTGAGTTGCCGCTTTGCCTATACCAAGTTGTGGTCGACCTGACGCCTTGTGCGATAATGGCACGGGCTCGAGCGCCTTGTCGTCGCCCTGGGGTAGCAGTCTACTCTTCGGGTAGCTTTTGGCTGGCCCCCTAAGGCTGTATTCTTCGGCGGCTAGGACTTCGGTCCATCTATCATTGAGCATATCTTGGTCAGCTTGAAGCTGCTGCTGCTTCTTTTTCAGGCTCCTTGCAGTGGCTATTAGTTGGCGCTTGAAGCGCTCCTGCTCAAGAGGTTCCTCAGACATGATGAAATCCTCAGTGCCGAGGCTCACCTCATCCTCAGAGAGCGGAAGGTAATTGCCGTCCTCCGAATCTTCGTACGTGGCCTGTTTACCAGGGCTAACCTGCCCATCTTCCCGTTCATCTTGGTCATTAGCTGTGTCAACGGGGTCTTCGCTGTCTTCGGCATCATTGTCCATACCATCAATGTTCTCGGAGTCATAATCAAGTGTATCGGTCGAATCCTCGACCGTGGCTATGAAGTGGGTAGTGGGTGGGAAGCAAAATTCTCCGCCGCCAGCCCCTGGTTCAAGCTGGATATAGTTCGATTGTGAGTCCTTCGCCAAGGACAGGTTTTTTAAGGAATTTAGCACATCGCCCAAGGGCGAGTGCTGGAAGATGTCTGCGGCGCTGAATTCAAAGATCGATAAACGATCAAGCTCGGCGTCCACGGGCTCACATGGTTCGGAACATACGTTTGAAGACGAGTCCCGAGTTCCGGTGACAAAGACGTCGTGAGAGGTTAAGTCTATGTGCGGCTCCAACGCCGTGGGATTTGTGGCCTCTGTGGTGGGGTCGATCCTCCCGTCCTCGGATGGTGCAGTCTGCTCCGACTCTAAGGCCAGAGCGGTTATAGGAGCGATCTCCTGGAAGCGGTCTGATGACAGATTTAGGTCATGATCATCGGGGTGACCGGGAGCGGCTACCGCGGTCTCGAATCCGGCGAAGATCAAGTCTCCGCGGATCTCCGCAACATAGTTCAAGCTCCCAAATCTGACCTAATGGTCAGGGGCATAGCTTTTGATCTGCTCCAGATAGCCAAGCGAGTTGGCCCGCAATGCGAAGCCGCCGAACGCAAAGATCTGTCTGGGGAGGAAAGTTTCTCCTTGGACGGCGTCATTATTGATGATTGAAGGGGCCATGAAACCTTTTAGCGACATCACAGAGGAACTCTCAATGAAAGCACCAATGTCGGTGTCAAAACCGGCGGATCTCGGGTAGGGGGTCCCGAACTGTGCATCTAAGGTCAATGGTAACAGGAGACAAGGGACACGGTGTTTACCCAGGTTCGGGCCCTCTCTATGTAGGTAATACCCTATGTCATGCTTGATTGATATTGATGAATATGAGTATTACAAGAGTTGATCTACCTCGAGATCGTAATGGCTAAACCCTAGACGTCTAGCTCGTATGGCTATGATAATGAGTCCCCTATCCGGACTACGTCCTCTGGTTTATATAGACACCGGGAGGATCTAGGGTTACATAAGGTTGGTTACAAAGAAAGGAATCTACATATTCGATGCCAAGCTTGCCTTTCACGCCAAGGAGAGTCCCCATCCGGACACGGGTGCAGTCTTCGTATCTTCACAGCCCATCAGTCCAGCCCATGTCTAACAGGTCGGACGCCTGAGGACCCCTTATTCCAGGACTCCCTCACTCGTTACAAATTATCTTGCTATCAAACTACTCTATTACTTACAATTTCATCACTTACAGACATTACTTTGCTGAAAACCACTTGTCATTTCCTTCTGCTCCTCATTGGGTTCGACACTCTTACTTATCAAAAAGAGCTACAGTTGATCCCCTATACTTGTGGGTCATCACGCACAATTCGAGAAACAAAGAACTAGAAGCCATCTTCCAACCCTAGCTGTTGCCATTTCCCATCTCATCGCATCCATAGTCGCCGCCACAATCACCACAATGATTCTTTCCAAGTTAGTCATACTTCATCAGTGTATCGCATCCGACAACTATTGTAAGATATTTTATCAATCAATCATTCATCTTGCTATCATCTTCAATGAGTTCATCTTGTGATGTGATCACCATGTGTGAGTAATTCAGTAAGGCAATAGGTTCAGTCAAGGCCTTGGAACTATATTTATTTGTGTGCGAGAACATTTGATTGATTTTGTATACTTGATGTTATTTTTATTCATCTAATTGCAATAGAGTTGTCTTCTGTCTTGTTCTCATAAGGATGGGTGGATACTCGGGATCCCATAGGTCCATCAAGGAGGAGGTAAAAATTAAGGGCGCATGGAACATTATTCTGAACACCAGTGAGAGAAAGGGTTGGTACGGTAGTGGAAATAACTCCTTGGGGATAAATGAGGTGTAGTTAGTAAACGCCCAATGTTGTTATTTGGCGTAATTCCTCATAACTGAGGTAACCCCGCATGATGGTAGGGACCATCGGTTGGACAACTGACTCTCGATGTAGGTCATGAACCAGTCATGACGCACTTTAGACACATCCCCCACTTGATCGTGTAGAAAACACATCAAAACGGTTGTCTTCAGGGCTATGTTTATTATCAAGATATGATCCCAATAACAAGTATAAGGTTATGAGACTAAGACCTCATACCCATTTCTATTTTCATATCATTGTTTACATCCAAAAATGTTGTTAAAGTTCCGGTTAAAAACTGGAATTTAATTTGATAACAATAACTTGTTTGACTCTCTGCCGTAGTGCAAATCATATTTATGTTGTAGTATGTATTATCTAAGTTTTGACCCCCTGCGAAAATTGTGCAAGTTCTATCTCAGATCATAGCTTTTGAGCAATAGGACCATGAACCACTAGCTCTTGCATGAGACCGCATGAAGGAGGCTATAAGAAATTGTCCCAACCATGGGATGGAATAATGATTAATTCTTCATATATATTTTATAACACTCTTAACCCCGTGTAAACAATCTTTCTTGATACAACTGCAGGAGGAAGCATTATGGGAAGAACTATTTCAGAGGCCAAGAAATTACTAGATGGTATGCAAGAGAACCATGCCCAATGGCATGTGGAGATGTCTACCACAAGAAGGGAATCTTCGAAGAGGAAAGTGAAGATCTGGCCGCCAATATTGATGAAGTAATCAACATCATTAGAGTAAAGAAGATGTAAATGTGAACTACATTACCGATACTGATGTTAATGATGTTAACTTTATTGCTCACAACAATTATAATCCTAATTGAAAAAAATCAAGGCTATGCTCCTAAATTATCCTAGTGCCATACCAACTAATCAAGGAGCACTGAGGGAATCCTGGATTAGGGGGTCTCCGGACAGCCGGACTATCTCCATTGGCCGGACTGTTAGACTATGAAGATACAAGATTGAAGACTTCGTCTCGTGTCCGGATGGGACTCTACTTGGCGTGGAAGGCAAGCTAGGCAGTACGGATATGGATATCTCCTCCTTTGCAACCGACCTTGTGTAACCCTAACCCTCTCCGGTGTCTATATAAACCGAAGGGTTTTAGTCCGTAGGACAACAATCATAACATACAATCATACCATAGGCTAGCTTCTAGGGTTTAGCCTCTCTGATCTCATGGTAGATCTACTCTTGTATTACCCATATCATCAATATCAATCAAGCAGGACATAGGGTTTTACCTCCATCAAGAGGGCCCGAACCTGGGTAAAACATCGTGTCCCCTGCCTCCTGTTACCATCCGGCCTAGACACACAGTTCGGGACCCCCTACCCGAGATCTGCCGGTTTTGACACCGACATTGGTGCTTTCATTGAGAGTTCCTCTGTGTCGTCGCCGTTAGGCTTGATGGCTCCTACTATCATCGATAGCGATGCGGTCCAGGGTGAGACTTTTCTCCCCGGACAGATATTCGTATTCGGCGGCTTTGCACTGCGGGCTAATTCGCTTGGCCATCTGGAGCAGATTGAAAGCTACGCCCCTGGCCATCAGGTCAGATTTGGAAGTTTGAACTACACGGCCGACATCCGCGGAGACTTGATCTTCGACGGATTCAAGCCACAGCTGGGCGCGCCGCACTGTCGCGATGGGTATGACCTAGCTCTGCCGCCGAACAGTACCCCAGAGGTTGCGCCCGTATCAGCCCGACCCTTAGCTCGGAGCCAACTGCGCCAGTCGAGGATGGGTGGTTAGACACCGCCTCAGGGGCTGCAGTCTCAACGGCGATCAAGCTGAACACCAGCCTAACCCTCTGCGCAGCCCGTGACTCCAAGGTGCCGGACTCTTTTCCAGACTCCGAACCATCTGTGCCCCTGCCAATCGAATCCGATTGGGCGCCGATCATGGAATTATATTTCAGCACTCGCCCTTCGGCGACATTCTGAATTCACTAAGGTCTCTCTCTTTGTCAGGAGAGCCCTGGCCGGATTATGGCCAACAGGATTGGGATGCGGACGACGAAGAAATTCGACGCCCACCCACCACCCACCTCGTAGCCACTGTCGATGATTTAACCGACATGCTCGACTTCGACTCCGAAGACATCAACGGTATGGACGACAATGTAGGAGACGAACATGAACCAGCACCTATAGGGCACTAGAAAGCCACCTCGTCATATGACATATACATGGTGGATACACCCAAAGAAGGCAATGGCGACGGGATAGCGGAGGATGACCCCTCCAAGAAGCAACCTAAACGCCGACATCAGTGGCGCCGCTCTAAGTCCCGCCAAAGAAAAAGTGGTGATACCGGCACAGGAGATAATAACACTCCGGATAGTGCCGAAGAAAACAACAAACCCCTCCAGCAAGATTTAGAGCAGGAGGATGGAGGAGCCAGCTCTCCTGAGAGAGCGGCAGACGGAGAGGAGGAGGATGACAATCACATGCCCCCCTCTGAAGACGAGGCAAGCCTCGGCGATGATGAATTCTCCGTACTAGAGGATCCCGTCGAACAAGAGCGCTTCAAGCGCCGGCTTATGGCCACAGCAAATAGCCTGAAGAAAAAGCAGTAGCAGCTTCAAGCTGATCAAGATCTGCTAGCTGACAAATGGACTGAAGTCCTCGCAGCCAAGGAATATAAACTCGAGCGCCCCTCCAAGAGTTACCCAAGGCACAGGTTACTACCCCGACTGGAGGAAGAAGCGTATGATACGACTGACCGGCCACCTCGTGGCCGCGATAGAGAGGCATTCCAGCCAAAAGCTCAGCCTCCACCCCAACACCATTCAAATAAAAAGGCATGGGGAGATACGCCAGACCTGCGAGACATATTGGAGGACAAGGCAAAGCATTCAAGATCGATCTACGGATCACAAGGGCGCACCACTCTGCGAGACGACAAACGTCACGCCAGATACAGTAAAAGCAAATCCGGCCGGGCCAAACACAGTGGGGAAGACCCATTCGAGCTGCGTCGTGATATAGCCCAATACAGAGGCGCCGCACACCCCTTATGCTTCACAGACGAAGTAATGGAACATCAATTCCTAGAAGGTTTCAAACCTGTAAATATTGAATCATACGACGGCAAAACAGATCCCGCAGTATGGATTGAGGACTTCCTCCTCCACATCCACATGGCCCGCGGCTATGACTTACACGCCATCAAATACCTCCCACTAAAGCTCAAAGGACCAACGCGGCATTGGCTTAACAGCTTGCCAGCGGACTCCATTAGCTGTTGGGAAGATCTGGAAGCCGCATTCCTCGACAACTTTCAGGGCACTTATGTGCGACCACCAGACGCCGATGAGTTGAGCCACATAATTCAGCAGCTAGAAGAGTCGGCCAGGCAATTCTGGACTCAGTTCCTTACAAAGAAAAATCAAATCGTCGACTATCTGGATGCGGATGCCTTAGCGGCTTTCAAGCACAACATCCGAGACGAGTGGCTAGCCCGGCACCTTGGTTAGGAAAAGCCGAAATCTATGGCAGCTCTCACGACGCTCATGACCCGCTTTTGTGCGGGAGAAGACAGCTGGTTGGCTCGCAGTAATAACATATCAAAGAACCATGGTACCTCAGATACCAAGGACTGCAATAGCAGGTCACGTCGCAACAAGCATAAGCGCCGCACTAACAGCAAAAATACCGAGGATACGACAGTCAATGCCGGAATCAAAGGCTCTAAACCCGGTCAGCGGAAAAATCCATTCAAACAAAGTACGCCGGGTCCGTCCAGCTTGGACCGTATACTCGATCGCTCGTGTCAAATACATGGCACCCCATACAAGCCAGCCAATCACACCAACAAGGATTGTTAGGTGTTCAAGCAGGCCGGGAAGTTAATTGCCGAAAACAAGGACAAGGGGCGCATAGCGATGACGAGGAGGAGCCCCGGCAGCTGCAGACTGGAGGACATAAGAGGTTTCCCCCACAAGTGCAGACGGTGAACATGATATACACAACCCACATCCCCAAGAGGGAGCAGAAGCGTGCGCTCAGGGACGTATATGCGTTGGAGCCAGTCGCCCAAAAGTTCAACCCTTGGTCCTCCTGTCCGATCACCTTCGACCGCAGGGACCACCCCACTAGTATCCGTCATGGCGGATTCGCCGCACTGGTCCTAGACCCAATCATCGACGGATTTCACCTCACTCGAGTCCTTACAGACGGCGACAACAGCCTGAACCTGCTTTTTCAGGACACGGTGCGCAAAATGGGTATAGACCCCTCAAGGATCAAACCCACAAAAACGACCTTTAAGGGCGTCATTCCAGGTGTAGAGGCCCATTGCACAGGCTCAATTACACTGGAAGTGGTCTTCGGATCCCGAGATAACTTCCTAAGTGAAGAGTTAATCTTCGATATAGTCCCGTTCCGCAGTGGTTATCACGCACTGCTCGGGCGAACCGCATTTGCTAGATTCAATGCGGTACCACATTATGCATACCTCAAGCTCAAGATGCCAGGACCTCGCGGAGCTATTACACTCAATGGAAACACATAGCGCTCTCTATGAACAGAGGAGCACACCGCTGTCGGCGTTCTGGGAACGGGGGTCCCCAGACTTGCCTGCCTTGCGGCCTGCCGCGTGGCTCAAAGGGGGGCCCAGCACGGCCCATCTTCACCAACACAAACCCAAGACCCTCGCGAGGGGCCAAGCCTCGCGGGGCGGACGACGCGGAGCTTCCTCAGGCACGGCCTTGTCAGGCTGGCTCATGAGGAGGCGGAGAGATCAAGGCGGGGTACCTCACGAGGTGCCCGTGACGCAAGCCATGATGACCGGGGACGCCAGGTGGGTGCCAGCCCGCGTAGTGTCCTCCCTTCCTCTTTGGTGCAAAGGGGGCAAGCGCAGCCGCGGAATACTGAGGCATTAGGCAAAGGTTGCCATTTCGGTGCAACGAGACAAAGACCAGGAGGACTACGAGATGGAGGTCACCGTGGAGCCCAAGATGGCGTCATCACTAGAGCTTTGCGCAGGCGAAGACTACTTTTGTCAGGATAGTTGATACTAGCTGTCCCCCTTCAAATTAGCCCGCCATTGTTGGCTCCCTTCCCGCTCGATATTTAGGAAGAGGACCAGGGCCTCTATAAATAGGACCAGCCACCCACAGAGCAAAGGGGGCTGAGAGGTTGGAAGGAAAGAGAGGGGTTTCGATCAGAGAGAGAGAGAGAGAGAGAGAAAGGCGACTGAACTCCTCCCAGAAGTTCATCGCCTGAGCCAAGAACAGACCCTCGCGAGGCTGTTCTTCCTTGTATTGTTCATCATCATCAGCCCAAGAGGCAATCCACCACACCACGCACTGGAGTAGGGTATTACACCACAACGGTGGCCCGAACCAGTATAAACCCTGCGTCTCTTGTGTTGTTCTTTCCTTAGTTTAGATCCTAGCAAGGCGGAGGAGTGCAGGTAGGCAGGTGGCAAAATCTCCGTGCGCACCCCAGTGTTCGAACCTCAAGGGTCTGCCGGAACCCGATATGCGACATTTGGCGCGCCAGGATTGGTCTTCCACCACCCCGTTCTCCTCCGACCATCACGCCCATGTCTGACGCTCGTCGGGCCCGCGCCGAGCGCCGGGCCGCACTCGCTTCCCCGCGTCGCCGACCGGCCCGGCGGGGGACGAGCAGGCAAGCATCGTCCCAGCATCTGTCCGTGCGCGAGAGGCCGCACCGCAACTCCCTCGCTCACCCCAGCTGGTTCTTCGTCCCGCGCGCTCCGCGCGCCCATGGAGCCCCGCAACCTCTCCCCCGCCCATCGCGCTGCACCAACACCCCCGGTCGTCGCGGCCCTCTTGGGCGGCTCGCAGGCGCCGCCTACAAGTCACCACGTCAAGCCGTTCATCCGCCGGGTCAGCGCCGCTTCCACGCGGCAGGGGGCTCCCCTGGACCGGGCGGCGCCCGAGACCGGCCTGACCTTCAGCTCGGAGGACCACCCCTCCAACTCGGCCTGCTCGGGTGCGCTCCCCATGCTGTGCACCCCCACCATCTGCCAGGTGGCCGTCACCAGAACCCTCATTGATGGCGGCGCGGCCTCAGCATGCTCTCGGTCGAGGCCTTCAACCTCCTCTGCATACCCCTGGAACGGCTGCAACCCAGCCGGCCCTTCTCAGGCGTTGGGGGCAGTCGTCCAGCTCCTTGGGACAGATCCGGCTCCCAGTAACCTTCGGCACCTACGACAACTTCCGCACGGAGCTGGTCGACTTCGACATCGCCCCCATCGGCCTCCCCTACAACGCCATCCTCGGCTACCCAGCGCTGGCCCAGTTCATGGCCGCGACGCACCCGGCGTACAACCTCATGAAGATGCCCGGGAGCAGCGGTGTCCTCACTGTGCACGGGGACACCGGGGACGCGCTGCGGGTGCTCAAGCTCGCCTTCAAGACGGCGGGTCGGCACAGCCCGCCGACTTGGAGACCCCCGGCCCAAGGGGGCTGCACCCGCCAAGAAGAAACAGTTGTTCACCCAAGACAAGGCAGAAACCAAGCAGATACCCGTCGATGAGGACGGGTCCACCAACGCCACTTTCACCATAGGCGCCACCTCAAACCCGAGCAGGAGAAGGCCCTGGTCGGGTTCCTGCGCGCAAACAAGAAGGTATTCGCTTGGGAGCCTGACCAGTTGGCAGGGATCCCTAGGAGTGTAATCGAGCATCACCTCAACGTGTGCCCCAACGTGCGCCCTGTGAAGCAGAAGGCCAGGCGGCAGTCCACAGAAAAGCAGGCCTTCATCGTCCAAGAGACCCGCAAATTAGAAGCCGCTGGGGTCATTCGCGAGGTCCGATACCCGGATTGGTTGGCCAACCCTGTCGTTGTGCCAAAGAAGGGAGGGAAGGAGCGCATGTGTGTCGACTTCACCAACCTCAACAAGCATGCCCGCAAGATCCGTTCCCGCTCCCCCGCATCGACCAGATCGTCGATTCCACTGCGGAATGCGACCTGTTATGCTTCTTGGATGCCTTCTCTGGGTATCACCAGATCAAGATGGCGGTAGAAGACGTCGAGAAGACAGCCTTCCTAACCCCGTGTGGGGTGTACTGCTACACATGCATGCCATTCGGGCTGCGTAACGCAGGGGCGACCTTTCAGCGGCTGATGCACATCACCTTGGGCCCGCAGCTCGGGAAGAATGTTGAAGCTTACGTCGATGACATTGTGGTAAAGTCTCGGGAGGCCAGGACCTTGATACAAGACTTGGAGGAAACCTTCGCGAGCCTCAACGCAGTGAACCTACGGCTCAACCCAGAGAAGTGTGTGTTCGGAGTCCCCTCGGGCAAGCTCTTGGGTTTCCTCGTGTCCCACCGAGGCATCGAGGCTAACCCGGAGAAGGTCAAGGCGGTGGAAGACATGAGCCCGCCAAAGACCCTCAGAGAAATGCAGAAGCTCACGGGGCGCGTGACCGCGCTAGGGCGCTTCATCTCCAAGTTGGGGGAACGAGCACTGCCCTTCTTCCAGCTAATGAAGAAAAAGGGGCCCTTCGAGTGGACTGAAGAGGCCGACAAGGCGTTCCAGGATCTCAAGAGATACCTGACCAGCCCACCGGTCATGGTGGCTCCGCGCCCTCAAGAGCCCCTGGTGCTTTACCTCGCCGCCACTCCCTACTCCGCCAGCGCAGCCTTGGTGGCAGTCAGAGAGGAGCACGAATCAAAACCGCGGCAGCAGCCCGGGACAAGGCAGAACAGGGACAAGGAAGGCCTACAGAAACTGCCACCGCGGCTGAGGAGGATCAGCCGCCGCAGAGGGGCGCACCAGAGGCGGAAGAGGCCCCTCTTCCAGATGGCCAGTCTCAGGAGGCCTCATTGCCTCAAGAGGCGCCATGGTCTCCGAAGGGAGCCACCAGCACTGACGCACTCCACCTCGTTGAGCACCCAGTGTACTTCGTCAGCACGGTGTTGCGGGATGCAAGGGCACGGTACCCCATGCCTCAGAAACTCCTCCTCGCGCTACTGGTGGCCTCGCGCAAGCTGCGGCACTATTTTCAGGGTCACCCCATCAAGGTCGTCTCGTCATACCCCCTGGAGAGAGTGCTCAGGAGCCCTAATTCAGCTGGAAGGGTCGCTGAGTGGAACATAGAACTGCAAGTGTTTCAGCTCGAATTCAGCACGACCAGAGTCATCAAGGGAGCAGCGTTGGCGGATTTTGTGGCAGAATGGACGGAGGCGCCAGGCCTCAAGGCGACGAGGATCGGTCCCTGTCCCCGGGAAGCGAGGCGCCAGAAGGCTGGGTCATGTACTTCGATGGGGCGTTCTCCAGGCATGGCGCTGGGGCTGGGGCGGTGCTTATATCGCCCACTCAGGACAAGCTCTATTACGCCGTGCAGCTCTGTTTCCAGCAAGGTGAAAAGGTCTCCAACAACATAGCAGAGTATGAAGGTTTAATAGCGGGCTTGAAGGCCGCGGCTGCCCTGGGGGTGAAACGCCTCACCATCAAGGGCGATTCGCAGCTCCTTGTCAATTTCTCCAACAAGGTGTACGAGCCGAAGGATGAGCACATGGAAGCCTACCTAGCGGAGGTCCGCAGGATGGAGAAGCAGTTCTGGGGGTTGGAGTTGCAGCATGTGCCCCGTGGCACCAATCAGGAGGCCGACGACATCGCCAAACGGGCGTCCAGGCGGTTACCTCAGGAGCCTGGCGTTTTCGAGGAGCGGCTCTTCAAGCCATCAGCCCTGCCGTCATTATCGAACACGGCTCAGCCCCGGGAGGAGCTCCCCCAGCCACCTGCCTCAGGGGCTCCGGCCTGTGGCCCGGCCTCAGGAGCACGCCTGCTCCTGACGATGGAACCTCAGGAGGGATGTTGGATCGGGAGCTCCGGAGTTACCTAACGCAAGGGACCCTGCCGGAGAAGGAGGAGGAAGCGGAGCGAGTGGCACGCCAGGCCACGGCATACTGCATCAAGGATGGAGAGCTCTACCGGAAGCGACCAAACGATGTATCCCTGCGCTGCATCTCCAGGGAGCAAGGGAAGGAACTGCTGGAAGATATACACGGCGGAGACTGTGGACATCATTCATCATCACGGACCCTCGTCGGCAAGGCGTTCCGCAGTGGGTTTTATTGGCCCACCGCGCTCAATGACGCCGTCGAACTAGTGAAAGCTTGTGAGGCCTGCCAGTTCCACGCCAAGCAGATCCATCAGCCAGCAGGAGGCTTGCAGACTATACCCCTTTCGTGGCCATTCGCAGTCTGGGGGCTGGACATCTTGGGCCCGTTTCCTCGGGCGCCCGGGCTACCGCTACCTCTACGTCGCCGTGGACAAGTTCACCAAGTGGGCTGAAGTAGAGGCTGTCCGCACCATTCCCGCGGGTTCCGCGGTCAAGTTCATCAAGGGCATCGTGAGCCGGTTCGGGGTGCCGAATCGCATCATCACGGACAACGGTTCGCAGTTCACCAGTAACCTCTTCAAAACATACTGTGCTAACCTTGGAACGCAGATATGCTACGCTTCGGTGGCGCACCCCCGAAGCAACGGCCAGGCCGAGCGAGCCAACGCGGAGGTCCTGAGGGGCCTCAAGACCAGGACGTTCAAGAAGAAGCTGGAGGCCTGCGGCAGAGGTTGGTACGACGAGCTTCAGTCCGTGTTGTGGTCCATCCGCACAACCGCGACCAAGCCGACTGGAGAGACCCCGTTCTTCCTGGTCTACGGAGCCGAAGCGGTCCTCCCTCACGAGGTCAGACGTCGCTCCGCGGGTCCTGGCGTTTGACGAGGCGCAGCAGGACGCCATGCGGGGGATGGACCTCGTGCTGGGGGAGGAACGTCGCCGAGAAGCCGCGCTACGAGCGGCGAGGTACCAACAAGCACTGCGGCGATATCACTGCCGCAACATCCGCCCCAGAACTCTCGAGGTAGGAGACCTCGTGCTCAGGCGGGTTCTCTCCAGGGAGGGGCTGCACAAGCTCTCTCCCATGTGGGAGGGCCCGTTCAAAGTTGTTCATGTTTCCAGGCCCGGCTCCGCGCGCTTGGAGACTCAGGAGGGGGTGCCAGTCCAGAATGCATGGAACATCCAGCACCTCCGGAGGTTCTACCCCTAAAAAGGCCCAGAGCCTGTGAAGAAGGCGAATGCCTGTGAAGCTATCGCGTTTTGGAAAAGGCCCAGAGCCTGTGAAGAAGGCGAATGCCTGTGAAGCTATCGCGTTTTGGAAAAGGCCCAGAGCCTGTGAAGAAGGCGAATGCCTGTGAAGCTATCGCGTTTTGGAAAAGGCCCAGAGCCTGTGAAGAAGGCGAATGCCTGTGAAGCTATCGCGTTTTGGAAAAGGCCCGGAGCCTGTGAAGAAGGCCAACGCCTGTGAAGCTCGCCGCCCGTGACACTCTCACGTAATAATGAGTTGGGGCTGTACACGCCCCGGAGTCTCAGGAGCGCCGGCCTCAGGCCCTGGGGCTCCCTCCCATGCCCAGTGGCAGCACTTAGCTCCGCGCTGGTGAGAAGACGTCGAAGACTAGATTAGGTGCCGGACGCGGCTTTTCATTTGCTTTCCGCAGTTGGCTTGTTCCTTCTCATTCGAAGTTTTATTGAAGTTGTTGCCGTCTTTGGCTTGTGGTTCTTCGACTTTTCACTCTCCTGCCTCGATTTCTCTTGTGCAAGGCCTCGCGAGGGGGGCAGCTGAGCGCCCTCGCGAGTGTTCCTATCCTAGTCATTCAAAGAGTTCGCGACCTGGGCCCCATTACAGGAGCACCCCTCCAGTCCGTGCCCCACGGGCACCGCGACACAAACAAAGGGCCTGGGTCGGTCGCCCCCCACGGCCGGGGCCGGGAACTATCCACGCTCGGGCACGTAGCCGGGAAGGTACGATAACGAAAGCAAAACGATGATTAACAGCAATAACCCAAACACGCCCCCGCGGGGCTCCACACTATTGTCTTTGTTATGCAGGAAAAAGGAAAAGAAAGAACAAATCTGGTGCAACTCGCCTCACACCGGCCCGTAGGGAAGGCCCGAGCTGCCTTCGGAGCTCAGGCGGACTCCCTCTCGCGCTTCACCAGGGCGCGACGGCGGGCAGACACGTTGCCACCTCCCAAGCAGATACGACGGCGTGGAGGCTGACCACGGCCACCGCTAGAAGAGTCGCCGCCTGAAGAAGAACCAGAGATGCTTGAGGAACCCTGAGCGCCGCCAGCTGCGCGAGCGCTGCCCTCTCCATCATCGCCAGAGCTGGGTTCCCAGCCGCGGTCGTCACCCTCGGGGCAACACCCTGCGCGGCGACCATCTTCCCCAAACACCCTCACGTAGAGGGTGGCATCGCCGTCGAACTTGAAGTGTAGGGTGCACCGACGGCTCAGGCCACGCGTGCGGGAAAACGTCTGCCAACCGCGGGCCAAGAATAGGCTCCCGGCCGCGGAGACCTCCAGTGAGACCCATGAGGCCCGGCTGCAGCAGACGTCGGCCTGGAGCCAGAGGCCGCCCGGGGCGCCGGCCGGGAACTCGCCAAGGAGGAAGCGAGGAAGTGGAAGCCGGGTGCTGGTCGGCCCCGCCGACCACACGACAAACTCCGTCAGCACTTCAGCAGCGCGTAAGCGCGGCCTAGGGGGGCGTGCAGCCGGAGCGCGCCCCCCGGCCGCAGCAATCCGCCCGTCGCTGTGCTGAAGATCGCCTCCACGGCCGCGAGGAGCCACTGTGGTGGCCACAGGATGTTTGCGAGGGCGCCCTCGGCCGCGCTTGGGTGGGGTAGAGGCGGGCTCAACCTGGCGAGCCTTCCCCTTCTCTGTGGCCGAGAACCTCCTCGACGGGGCCATGAAGAAAAAGGAGATGCAAGGAGGGATGAACTGGAAGGGCGCGCGCCGGTCCATACTTATAACTGGCGATGGCCAACAAACGGCCCCCACGATCGCAGGTAATTATGACCCGCTTTGCATGCGGGGACTTGTCCAATCCATGCAATTGCCGAGGCGCCATGGGGAAGTGGAGGCGCCCACGTCCAATCAACCGCCACGCGGCGCCCAAGGCCGCAGGCTGTTAGGGCCTGCGGCGCTTCGCTCTTGCCCTTCCGCCTCCCTGCACGGCCAAGTCCGGGCGTGCCGTGGGCCCGGGGGCTACTGTCGGCGTTCTGGGAACGGGGGTCCCCAGACTTGCCTACCTGCGGCCTGCGGCGTGGCTCAAAGGGGGGCCCAGCACGGCCCATCTTCACCAACACAAACCCAAGACCCTCGCGAGGGGCCAGGCCTCGCGGGGCGGACGACGCGGAGCTTCCTCTGGCGCGGCCTCGTCAGGCTGGCTCACGAGGAGGCGGAGAGATCAAGGCGGGGTACCTCACGAGGTGCCCGTGACGCAAGCCATGACGACCGGGGGTGCCAGGCGGGTGCCAGCCCGCGCAGTGTCCTCCCTTCCTCTTTGGTGCAAAGGGGGCAAGCGCAGCCGCGGAGTACCGAGGCATCAGGCAAAGGTTGCCATTTCGGTGCAACGAGACCAAGACCAGGAGGACTACGAGACGGAGGTCACCGTGGAGCCCAAGACGGCGTCATCACCAGAGCTTTGCGCAGGCGAAGACTACTTTTGTCAGGATAGCTGATACTAGCTGTCCCCCTTCAAATTAGCCCGCCATTGTTGGCTCCCTTCCCGCTCGATATTTCGGAAGAGGACCAGGGCCTCTATAAATAGGACCAGCCACCCACAGAGCAAAGGGGGCGGAGAGATCTGAAGAAAAGAGAGGGACCGAAGGATAGAGAAGATCAGGTAGAGAGAGAGAAGGGTGACTGAGCTCCTCCCAGTAGTTCATCGCCCAGCCAAGAACAGACCCTCGCGAGGCTGTTCTTCCTTGTATTGTTCATCATCATCAGCCCAAGAGGCAATCCACCACACCACACACTGGAGTAGGGTATTACACCACAACGGTGGCCCGAACCAGTATAAACCCTGCGTCTCTTGTGCTGTTCTCTCCTTAGTTTAGATCTTAGCGAGGCGGAGGGGTGCAGGTAGGTAGGAGGCGAAATCTCCGCGCGCACCCCAGTGTTCGAACCTCAAGGGTCTGCCGGAACCCGAAATCCGACAATCGCGGCCCTCGCAGCAGAAGCGCAAAGCAGCCTCTCAAGGCAATCAACCAGTTCGGCGCTTCAAAGCCTGGACACCTTCAAGCGCGCTTGGGGCAATCGGCAAATAGACCACCTGGCGCGATCTGAGCTCGCATAGCAATATGACGGCCACCCCAATCCCAGCCCAACGGCGATATTTGTGCCACGCGTACATAATTATGCATTAAAAATACCATGGGCACAGGTGGGGAGGGGGGCACAACTGCGGCACGCCCCAAGACGCGGCCTATACCGCACTAGGGGCTTCCCATTCGGTTATTTTTCTTTTTCTTTCAGGACCTTAATCTCTGGAAACACTGTCCGGCAGCACTATTGCCGAACACATGATGTAGCAACCAAGGAGGCGGACATCTACGTTATACCACGGAATTCCCAGGTTGATTACAGTAACGAGTGAAATATTCTATTTAATATCATTCCTCAGCTTGCCCTTGGAAGGGACATAGTCCTACTCTTTGCTTATCGCACTATCTGTATCACTCTGCTTTAACGCAATTTTTTAATAAACAATGCATGACATTACGACTATTATTGCATTTTTTCCTGTTATATATATGTGTGTGTGTGTGTGTGTGTTCATTAATGACGCCTTTCAACCATACACTCTGGTACGACCAATACACCAGGGCTTACGTACCCCACAATGTGGTGTGAAAAGTCCGAACACTTTCACAAGTGCGGCACCCCGAACTTATAACATTATATGCATCAGCTCCGAATCATGTCTTTGGTCAAATGTTGGGTTTGCCCGGCTCCTATGTTTTGGTACCTTACGTTCCGCTCTATCGGCTAAGGTAGAGCTAGGAGAACTACTGCAATTGTGCCCGGGTTCTGCTGGGTTTAACACCTCAGTAGAGAAAGCTAAAACTGACTGTCATGATAAGGCGAGAGACTGGTCGCTGTTTGGCGAGGTTTTTCGAGTCCCTAAAGACTTATGCCGCTTAGGGCGGGGGGCCGGCCCTGTCCGGCTTATAGGCGTGTATTGCGCCCCGAATTCGTCCTTCCGAATACCAGGGGCTTCGCCAAAATTTAAAATTATAGAATTCTATGGCTAAGTGAGAGTGATAAAGCATTATTAGTCCGGTTGCCTTGTTCGTTGTGCTGAGCACCTCCCTCGAAGGACCCAAATATGGGAACAAGAGTGCTCAGGTTTATCCCGAACACCCCAGCACTCGTGGCTTGGGGGCAGAAGTCGATGACTCGCCATCTCTCAGGTTGGATAAAAGGCCAAACAGAAGGTAATATTTTAAATTCACACAAGCGTTGCATAGCGCATATGAAACAAGTTTTCATCATACAGGATCACACGAGCAAGTCTCATTCAAATATTACATCTTTTGAACACTCGTCCGCGATGAGACGGGCGCCCGGCAGAACACCCTCGTAGTACATCTCGGGGTGGCGGTGCTCCTTGCCCTCTGGCGGCCCCTCCTTGATCAGCTTCACGGTGTCTAGCTTGACCTACTGCAATTTCACACGGGCGAAAGCCCGGTGTGCACCATCAATGCAGATAGATCGCTTGATGACCTCCAGCCGCGGGCAGGCATCCACGAGCCGCCTCACCAGGCCGAAGAAGCTATTCGGAAGGGCGTCGCCAAGCCACAACCGGACAATAAAGCTCTTCATGGCCTGATCGGCTGCCTTATGTAGCTCGACAATCTGCTTCAGCTGGTCGCTCATTGGCACCGGATGTTCGGCCTCAGCATACTGAGACCAGAACAGCTTCTCCGTCGAGCTTCCGTCCTTGGCCTGGTAAAATTGTGCGGCATCGGACACACTGCGGGGAAAATCTACGAATGCTCCTAAAGAGCTCCGGATCTGGGTAAGTAATCGGTAATTTACTTTTACATGCTTGCTTTGCATATAGAAAGCCTTACCCGCCGCTATATTCTTCATCGCGTCGATCTCTTGGAGGGCCTTTTGGGCTTTGGCCTTGGCACTTTTTACACCCTCGAGGGCCACGGCAAGCTCAGACTCCCGCGTCTTGGAGGCAAGCTCCAACGCCTCGTGCTTCGCGACAAGAGCCTGGAGCTCTTGCTGCACCTCGCCCACCCGAGCCTCGTGCTTCTCTCGCTCGGTGCACTCCTTGGCCGCTGTATCTTCGGCCTTGGTTAGTGCTTGCTTCAGGGTCGCCACCTCGGTCGTGGCCCCTGGCAAACATACGATGATCCTGTCATTTTGAAATCGCGTCCTCTTTTATATATACATAAGACAGGGTATTACTTACCCTTGTTCTCCTCGAGCTGCCTCTTGGCAAGGCCGAGCTCTTTCCTGGACCCCTCGAGGTCCTGCTTCAGTACGGAGACCTCCGCAGTTAGTGCGGCGGACGCCAGTAGCGAAGCCTGCATACGCATATTGACATACTTATATTACACTCCTGCGATATTATTTGATCCTCTGTTCGGCTTTTCTTTGTGAACACCGAACAAAGCATCAGGGGCTATTGTCTATGCGGTAATATTTCTACTACATTTTAAAACACTTACCTCAAAGCCTGTTAGAAGGCTGGCACAGGCTTCAGTCAATCCGCTCTTGGCGGACTGAACCTTCTGGATCACCGCACTCATGATAGTGCGGTGCTCCTCGTCGATGGAAGCACTGCGAAGCGCTTCCAGCAGATTGTCCGGTGCCTCTGGATGGACAGAGGTCACCAGCACAGGCGTCTTGCCCCTCTTAGAAGGAGGCCGCCTGCCTGAGCCTGGAACCGCTGGAGGGTCCGGATGGTGTTCGGCTGAGGGCCGAACTCGGAGCTCTCGGGCGCCCCGTCCCCGTGGCTCCCGGAGTCCGGAAGGTCGCCTTGAGGCGCCTCGAGGACTGTCTCCCCTCGATCCGGTGCCTCTTGAGACAACACCTCGGCGTCGTCGGCAGGATGAGGGGAGGTGCGGTCGGGACTGGATCACTATCCATGTCCGACAAGCCCAAGGAGCTGTCCGATGATACATCGATACTGGCTCGTGGCGGCCTTCATAATTGCGTTCGGCGTTAGGGAAAGCAGTGCGACAAAGGAATCCTAGGAGTTACTCTGGTATCCGAACACTTACGATCTCCCCGGGGGCTTGACCCTGGGCAACCACTCGCCTTCGCCTTTGTTGGCGGTAGTGGAACTGTCCGGAAGGAGAGTCCTTCCCTTCTTGGACCCTCTGGCCTCCCCGGTTGGGGCGGCCTTCCTTTTCTTGTCTCCCCCAGTCGGTGGGGGAGCATCTTCTTCTTCCTCTTCCTCGTCTTCAGGGGAAGAGTGCGCCGCAGAGTCATCGGACGGTCAGTCCAACGACGCCTGGCGTCGGGAACTCTTTCGGGTTCCCTTGGCCTTCTTGGTCTTCTCCGACACCTTATAAGGGGCTGGAGTCAGCATCTTCGCCAGAAGAGCGTCTGCGGGGCCTTCGGGCAAGGGAGCTAGACAGTCGATCTGTCCGGCCATCTTCTGCCAGTCCTGTCAAAGGTACAGGAGTTTAGATCCCGCATAGAGTCAATCTATATAAAAAATAATTATCCTTTGAAAGGTAAAATAGCTTACCGCACTGGCTTGGCGCTTCGCACTGAATCCGTGATCCTCAGTAATAGGGGGGGGGGACCTCGGCACTTTTGAACAACACCCTCCAAGCGTCTTCGTGAGTTGTGTCGCAGAGCCTGTTCAGAGTTCGATGCTGCGCCGGATTGAACTCCCACAAGTTGAACTCCTGTTGTTGGCACGGGAGTATCCGGCGGATGAGCATAACTTGGACTATGTTGACAAGCTTGAGCTTCTTGTCCACCATGTTTTGAATACATGTTTGGAGTCCGGTCAGCTCTTTCGAACTACCCCAGGATAGGCCCTTCTCTTTCGAGGAAGTGAGCCGCGTGGGGATGCCAGATCGGAACTCGGGGGCCGCTGCCCATGCAGGGTCGCGCGGCTCGGTGACATAGAACCACCCCGATTGCCACCCCTTTATGGTTTCCACAAAGGAGCCCTCGAGCCATGTTATGTTGGGCATCTTGCCCACCATGGCGCCTCCGCACTCCGCCTGGCGGCCACCCACCACCTTCGGCTTGACATTGAAGGTCTTCAGCCATAAGCCGAAGTGGGGCTTGATGCGGAGGAAGGCCTCGCACACGATGATAAACGCCGAGATGTTGAGGATGAAGTTCGGGGCCAGATCGTGGAAATCCAGGCCGTAATAAAACATGAGCCCCCGGACGAAGGGATGGAGAGGGAACCCTAGTCCGCGGAGGAAATGGGTGAGGAATACTACCCTCTCATGGGGCCTGGGGGTGGGGATGAGCTGCCCCTCATCTGGGAGCCGGTGCGCGATGTTGTCGGGTAGGTATCCGGCTCTCCTCAGTTTCTTGATGTCTCCCTCCGTGACGGAGGAGACCATCCACTTGCCTCCCGCTCCGGACATGATTGGAGAAGGTCGAGGTGGGAAGTGCGGACTTGGGCGCTAGAGCTCGAGTGTGCGAAAACGGATGGGTAAGGGAGGAAGAAGGTGTGGATAGAAAGGTGAATCCTTATCCCTTTATATGGGCGGACGAAACTAAGCATCCCCACTTGCCTGGTAAAACTCGCTTATCCCCCAAGCGCCGCAATTAATGGCGCGGTTGAGTTACCCACGCCCGTATTGGTGAGAATCCCGTAATAAGGGGACACGATCTCTGCTTTGACAAGACGTGTCGAAAAACTGCCTCGCGTTATGTGCGGGGCTGGTTAAAAGAAATGGTTCGAATAATCACCGGGCCATGGCGTAACGTCATGCTGCCAAAACAAGCCAGCAAATTAGATCTGCAAAAATATTATTCTCTCTACGGTGGAATGTGGAACTTATTTTGCAGGGTCGGACACTATCCTCGTATTCAAATTCTTCTGCAGTGTATTCGGAGAAGGAACCCGCCTTGCAATGCCGAATACAATACTGCGCGCCGGACTCATCGTCATTGAAGCCTGGTTCAGGGGCTACAGAGGGAGTCCTGGATTAGGGGGTCTCCGGACAACTGGACTATCTCCATTGGCCGGACTATTAGACTATGAAGATACAAGATTGAAGACTTCGTCTCGTGTCCGGATGGGACTCTACTTGGCGTGGAAGGCAAGCTAGGCAGTACGGATATGGATATCTCCTCCTTTGCAACCGACCTTGTGTAACCCTAACCCTCTCCGGTGTCTATATAAACCGAAGGGTTTTAGTCCGTAGGACAACAATCATAACATACAATCATACCATAGGCTAGCTTCTAGGGTTTAGCCGCTCTGATCTCGTGGTAGATCTACTCTTGTATTACCCATATCATCAATATCAATCAAGCAGGACGTAGGGTTTGACCTCCATCAAGAGGGCCCGAACCTGGGTAAAACATCGTGTCCCCTGCCTCCTGTTACCATCCGGCCTGGGCACACACGCTCGGCAAAATAAGTTCGTGTGCGACCGGCGAGCGCTCAAATACGGAAATACGTACGGTAGAGCTAAAAAATACAATTATATAGGCGAAATTGTTTCCGGTTGCAAGTACATCCCACACAGGCAGTCCCCGCTAAACGTTTCCGTTCGTATGCACATCCCACACAGTAGCTCCAAGGAAAACGTTTCCATTCACAGGTACAACACACACAATTTTTCATGTTAAATCATTTTTGATAGTGTTGCCATTGCAGACGATATTAACAATTTTATCGTTTGCCTTATTGAATGCATCACACACGGTCCGTAGAAGAAACTGTGTGGCAAAGGTTGTCCGTCACACATAGTTTCTATGTGGTAAATGTTTGCGCAAGGTGTCCTAACACAAACAATTTTCAAGAGAAAGTCGTGTGTGATTGTTCATTGATCCAACACGGTTTATTCCTAGAAAATATGTGTGTTGCCTGAGGTCATCGCCCACGGTATTTTTTCAATAACCGTTTGCAATAGAAAAACCCAAGTAGCAGGCTAATTGCCCTATTATTAATAATCCATTTATTAATCTAATTGACATTCATATTAAGCACATAATATATTTCATTTTCATATTAAGGAAGCAGAATTTCATAATTGAAATACATTAGAGTACAACATGATATAGCTTCACCACTCAGCTACCCCATTACACAACTACACCAGCACCAAGTTTCACATGCAACATGTAGAACCTTTCGAAATTAGCATCATAGACGGTATATAGACAAATGCATCTCATCTAGAAAACTGCTAAAGCAGAAGGCGAAGATTGATCCTTCATTCATGTTGAAATTCTTTGCAACTTTAGGCTAGTGCATGTGGAGGATTGACCGTCCATCCTTCATCCTCTTCAGAAACACTTCAATATTGAACCGTGGGTGTTGTATGAAAACCTTCCTCGCCTCCTGGCCATAGAGGTGGTTTGAGAGGTAATCATCAGTGAACGGCTTTGGAAAGGCCTGAAAACAAGGATGTGCATAAATATCTTCTCTATATTAGAATGCAAAGGAATAAAAAAGACAAGGTATAATAGTTAGTACCATCTTGTAGTGAACTGATGTTTTCTTCATTGTGCAGACAAAGATCTTGTTGTTTTTTGTCGCTAATCTCATTATCCTAACAATCTTTCTGAGTTTCTTGACTTGATTGATATTCATGGACAACTCATTTCCCCATATGCAAAAAGGGTCGAACAATGGGTCAAAGCCTCTGATAGCAGGACCTACATGTGCAAGGCCAAATTGCTAAAAACCTAAATATTAGAATGGTTCCTGCAATTGCACAATAATGTGCTATTAGACAACGGACCATGCACGTGCAGTTAACTAAACACCACAACAAATGAACCAAATGTTAACTGAGCACCACATTGCACAATATAACATACTCCTAATAGGAGATCAGACAGTTAACCAAACCAAGCATGCTTAACAACTTGGAAATATAGCAATTGTATTTGTTTCTCGTGTATTTAGTACAACCAAATTCGATTTATTTCTCACATGGTATACAAAAACAGAATGCACCCACAACAATTGAACATCACATTGTAGAATTGAACCAAATAGTTAACTAAACACCACAACAAATGAACCAAACATTAACTGAGCACCATGTTGCACAATATAGCATACTCCTAACATAAGATCGGACAGTTAACCAAACCAAGCATGCTAAACAACTTGGAAAATTGCACCCTGAAGAATTGAACATCACATTTGCATAATTGAACCAAATAGTTAACTGAACACCACATTGCACGACATATAGAACATATACTCTAGAGCAGAAGATTGCATGGTAAAAGTAGATAGCACAATTCACTAGAATTTGTTAAGGAAAGGCAGTAGCTAGCAAACTGAACATGGGTCCTTATAGTGAGCTAATAAGACAATCTACTCCTCATTGTCGGAGATATCGATGATGATTGGCTCCTTGGACATGGAAGAGGGCGAGGCCTCCGCTTCGTGGGTGCCCTCATCATAGTGGTGAGTTGCCTGAGCCACTCCGGGCACCAACATGCTGGCTCTCGAGATGAGGTAAGCACATGCACGCTAAGAAAACACCTCGTAGTCTTCGTCGAAGGCACCGACAGTGGCCTCGAGAAAATGCCACAAACTGTCGTTTAAAGCAACCAACCGCGTCGATGCGGTGGCGCGCGAGGCGTCGACGGTGGCCTCGGCGGCGAGGTGCTCCTCCAAGATCTGGGGGTCGGCACGAATGGCAGCCATCGCGACCTCATTCGCGCGTGCGACCGTGATTTGCTTCTCTGCTGCCAAATGCTCCTTGAGATCCTGGCTATACTGCATGCACCATGGCTTAGGAGGCGCATATTTGGTGGAGGGGTCGGTGATTTGGGTGGAAGGTGTCGCGCTCGTGCCGGCGATCGGGGCATGTGGGATGTGGAAGGAGGAGGAGGATGGGAGTCGGGTGTGGTTTACCTGCTTGGATAGGCGAGGGCGAGCAACGTGAAGGAGGGTCGCCGGTGAGGAGGCGGTGCTGCAAGCAAGGAGTGAAGGTTTCAACTTGGAAAGGAAGACGGAAATAGGGTAAATGTGGATTTCGATAAGGGGGAGGGGCGGGGAGGTAGATATTTCTGAGGAAGCCGAAAATTTGGAATCGCTTCTGCAAAAAAACTGGCGCGCAAAGTGTCATCAGACACGGTCTCTTATTCAGAACTATGTACGATATATGAACATCACAAACGATTCAGATAGCTTAACCCATGTGTGATGAGTTTGAACGCCAAAAGTTTTGGTTCGAATTTCCATGGTTACAGTGGTCATCCACGTCATTGCATAATTTGGGTACACAAAGGAGACTACAACACACCCACACTTCTTAATCGAGCAAGTTCAGCAATTAAACAGAGCTAGCTGATCTAAACATTACTCTAACAAATTAAAGACCGGCGCTCTTAATTAAACAAAACAAAGTGTACTACTACGGCTGGTGCTCGTCAATCTCCGCCACCGCCTCCATGTCCAGCTCGCGCCCGACGGTCTCCTGGGGAAGGGACTCCATGGCATCCATCGCACTATACTCGGCAAGCATCTCGCCATCCGCATCTGCCATCTCTTTGGAAAAGGCCGCCACCAGCTGGGCGTGGGTGGTCACGATCTGGGCTTGGACGGGCTCCATTGTCATAAGGTATGCAGCGGAGGAACGGACGGCTGCTCGAACACTCTCGGTGATTGCTAGCTCTTGGCGGTGGGTTGCCGACCGTTGTCGGAGAAGCTTCGTTCGATTTGTGTGGTGTCTGCTAGGAGTTGGGCGTGGCGGCCTCAACATGGTCGTGGGCGGCCTCCATCAGGGTAAGGCCACCGCTACAGAACGGATAGCTGATGTGTCGCTCTCGCCAGTTGCTATCCCCGAGGCAGATGTTGCTGCCGCCACCTAAGAAGCAACAGCGGCCATTTGGGCTGCCTTGGCCGCCCGGTCGCAGATTGTGGCCGCACTCATGCACCTTGTTAGCACACGCATGGCAGCTGCTGCCGCGCTCTCGCCAGAGTGGGCCACCGAAGTTACCCTCACGACGCGGGTCCACATACCCATCTTTCACCGGCGATGATTGAACAGTGAAATGATATTTGGGGAGCGAGCTAGTGTGCTTCAGACGCCGGTTGTGGACTGTAGCCGACACACCTTTTCGCATAAGAAATAGGCGTAGTATACACTGACGGTGCTCCAGGAAATTTTGTGATGCATCTCACACGGTTGGTGATAATAAATTGTGTCTGATCTACTTGATTTTTCATTTTGATTTGAATTACATAATGGGGTCACAGCGGCAATGGACAGTGTTTGAATTGCTAGACCTTTTATCTACAGTGAACATGCAACTATATGTGTGTCATAAAAGAATTGGAATTAACTGAGTTTTCTATGCATTCATGTGCATAATTGAAATTTGAACTACATGCACATGCTCTAATGAATATAAATTGGTTGAAAATTCAAATATGTGTCCTTGGTTGCATGCTTAGGTCCCGTGCAAGAAATGGGAATGAATGTCAAACACCCCGCCACGGTTACTCGGCCGCAAACATTGAGATACCTGGTTTTTAAATTCTAGTAAATCCAAAGCTCGTCTGAAATTCATGAAACTTGGCATGCTATCATGGAGCGACATCAACATGACATGGTAAATTTTTTGTCCCATTTGGGGCAGGTTTGGGGATATGCTTCTCGCAAACCAGAGCTTCTCACAACAAGCCTGATGGTTTCGGTAGGGAACGTCCCACCTTTGGGGATGAAACGATATCGATCGCCTCTTATTGCTTTCAAACAATTTCTCGTGTCAACATAGAACAACAGGAGTCTTGTGTCAATTTTTGGGATTTTTCGGTTTGTTTGGACATTATTATGCATTAACTGAGTTTTCAATGCATTTATGTGCATAATTCAAATTTGAACTACATGCACATGCTCTAATGCATATAAATTGGTTGAAAATTCAAATCCGTGTTCTTGGTTGCATGCTTAGGCCTCATGCAAGAAATGGGAATGAATGTCAAACACCCTGCCACGGTTACTCGGCCGCAAACATTGAGATACCTGGTTTTTAAATTCTAGTAAATCCAAAGCTCATCTGAAATTCATGAAACTTGGCATGCTATCATGGAGCGGTATCAACGTGCCGTGGTAAAATTTTTGTCCCATTTGGGGCAGGTTTGGGATATGCTTCTCACAACAAGCTGGATGGTTTCGGTAGGGAACGTCCCTCCTTTGGGGACGAAATGATATCCATTGCCTCTTATTGCTTCAAAAAATTTCTCGTGTCAACATAGAACAACAGGAGTGTTGTGTCAATTTTAGGGATTTTTCGGGGTACGTTTGGACATTTTTATGCATTAACTGAGTTTTCAATGCATTTATGTGCATAATTCAAATTTGAACTACATGCACATGCTCCAATGCATATAAATTGGTTAAAAATTCAAATATGTGTCCTTGGTTGCATCCTTAGGTCCCATGCAAGAAAAGGGAATGAGTGTCAAACACCCTGCCACGGTCACTCGGCCGCAAACATTGAGATACCTAGTTTTTAAATTCAAGTAAATCCAAAGCTCGTCTGAAATTCATGAAACTTGGCATGCTATCATGGAGCAGCATCAACATGACGTGGTAAATGTTTTGTCCCATTTGGGGCAGGTTTCGGTATATGCTTCTCACAAACTAGAGCTTCTCACAACAAGCCTGGTGGTTTCGGTAGGGAACGTCCCACCTTTGGGGACGAAACGATATCCATTGCCTCTTATTGCTTTCAAAAAAATTCTCGTGTCAACATAGAACAACAGGAGTGTTGTGTCAATTTTGGGGATTTTTCAGGGTTCGTCTGGACATTTTTATGCATTAACTGATTTTTCAATGCGTTTATGTGCATAATTCAAATTTGAACTACATGCACATGCTCTAATGCATATAAATTGGTTGAAAATCCAAATCTATGTCCTTGGTTGCATGCTTAGGTCCCATGCAAGAAATGGGAATGAATGTCGAACACCCTGCCACGGTCACTCGGCCGCAAACATTGAGATACCTGGTTTTTAAATTCTAGTAAATCCAAAGCTCGTGTGAAATTCATGAAACTTGGCATGCTATCATGGAGCGGCATCAACATGCCGTGGTAAATTTTTTGTCCCATTTGGGGCGGGTTTGGGGATATGCTTCTCACAAACCAGAGCTTCTCACAACAAGCATGATGGTTTCAGTACGAAACGTCCCAACTTTGGGGATGAAATGTTATCCCTTGCCTCTTGTTGCTTTTAAAAAATTTCTCATGTCAACATAGAACAACAGGAGTGTTGTGTCAATTTTTGGGATTTTTCGGGGTTTGTTTGGACATTTTTCTGCATTAATTGAGTTTTCAATGCATTTATGTGCATAATTCAAATTTGAACTACATGCACATGCTCTAATGCATATAAATTAGTTGAAAAATCAAATTTGTGTCCTTGGGTGCATGCTTAGGTCCCATGCAAGAAATGGGAATGAATTTCAAACACCAGGGCACCGTTGATTGCCGGCAAAACTTTGAGATACTTTGTCTTTAAATTCTAGTAAATCCAAAACTCGTCTGAAATTCATGAAACTTGGCATGCTTTCATGGAGCGGCATCAACATGCCGTGGTAAATTTTTTGTCCCATTTGGGGCAGGTTTGGGGATATGCTTCTCACAAACCAGAGCTTCTCACAACAAGCGTGATGGTTTCGGTAGGGAACGTCCCACCTTTGGGGACGAAACGATATCCATTGCCTCTTATAGCTTTCAAAAAATTTCTCGTGTTAACATAGAACAATAGGAGTGTTGTGTCAATTTTGGGATTGTTCGGGTTCGTTTGGACATTTTTATGCATTAATTGAGTTTTCAATGCATTTATGTGCATAATTCAAATTTGAACTACAAGCACATGCTCTAATGCATATAAATTGGTTGAAAAATCAAATATTTGTCCTTGGGTGCATTCTTAGGTCCCATGCAGGAAATGGGAATGAATTTCAAACACCAGGGCACCATTGATTGCCGACAAAACGTTGAGATACTTTGTTTTTAAATTCTAGTAAATCTAAAACTCGTCTGAAATTCATGAAACTTGGCATGCTTTCATGGAATGGCACCCGACATGTTGTGGTATTTGTCATGTCCGTTTTGAGAGAAGGCGCACTCGAATAACAGCCAACAAAGGCATTTTGAAAAAACAACTACCACTTTAATATCTCAAATGGTTGTATAATTCAAATCGTGTGCGTTCTGTTAACCATTCACGTGACGCCACGTGTCTTCATTTTAATGGCTATAGGAGGTACCGTGCGGACAGCTGCTTAACCTTGACTGAACAGGAGGTGTGCGAGCAGAGTCCGGTGTGCAGGCTGACCGAGAGGCGTGCAAGCTGTCCTCCAATGCGTAGGCTCATTGGGAAGCGTGCGAGTTGTACGCTATGCATGCTCTTTGACTTCCATGGCTGCCCGCCTTCCTCTCCATTAATGGCGCTCGAGCCGCTGTTTAATATGGGCGGCCTTACTATTCGCCTCACATTCCCCTCCCTCCCATAGACCTCCACCAACGCCATGGCCCAGAATGATCATGTGCCACTAGTCTTCAAGTTTGGTGAAGTCGACTCCAAGCCGAAGGAGATAGAAAATAAGCAGGAATCGGGCCTCATGGACATGGCCCAGAACGAGCTGGCCGCGGCGGTTGCTGCCATCGCTCCCGTCCCAGCTCCCATCCCCACGCCCGCGCCACCAACCATCCCCGTAGCATTGACGGGCTGGTCGCCGAGCACTATCCCAGAGATGGAAGCCGTAGGTGTCAGCGAGGTATCCATGGACCCACGCGAGCTCGTGTACATGCCAGCGCCAGCGCCGGTGCCCGTGTCCGTGTGCGCCCCTCTGCCCACCGTGGCCCCGGCCCCCGTGCGTTTGGATGCACCTGCCGCACTCGTGCCCCTGTCCGTGCGCCCCCTCCACCCACTGTGGCACCGGTCCCCGTGCGTTTGGCTACACCCGCCGTGCTCGTGCCCGCGCCCCCCTCAGCGGCATAGGACGCTGTCGTCGACCGCTACCTCTCAGCGGCGCTAGGTGTCGTCCTCCCGCGCCCCGCCCGTCGATAGCGCGATGGCATGATGTTTGATTTACAAGTGAAGAACATTTTGTGCTGCATTGAAGACTTCAACAACGATGTCCTGGAGGACGACAACGACAACGACGGCGCGACACGCTGCCTCCGCCGCCGCCGGAAATAGTTTTTTGGGGTTTAATACTGTATCTCGAATTCTCGATCATATGAATATAAATTCGTAGTGTGACTGAATGAAATATATGGTTTGAATGAACTTGCATTTTTCTCTCTTAATGTACAAACTCATCAAACGATTTTATTTTGAAAAAAACATCAATGGTATTTAAATATAAAACACTCATCGCAAACATTTTAGTTAGAACACCCGTATGCAAACCGACAGCTTCCCCAGGAAGCCAAGGGAAAATGTGTAGAGCAGGATTTCTGCAGCTCTTGGTCGCAAATGTTTTAGATAGAACACCCGTATGCAAAGTGAGAGCTATGGTCTTCCCTCGCGGTGCAGGATTTGTGCATCCCTTCAACGCAAGCGGTTGTTTTGCATGACCCGTGTGCAACCATGTAGAAACAATTGGGTAAGATTTGCATCTGTCATTTTGGGTATGTTGCCATTTGTCAAACTGGAAAGATTGACATTTGTTTATCTAGTAACATTGCCATTTGTCAACCTTGTAACACTGCAATTTGTCAAAATATGCAGCTAAAAATCACTAGCAATATCTAATTTTTGCAACTAAAATCACTAGCACTGTTCATATGGACACCACTAGCAGGCGTGAGTTGATGGACGCATATGCAAATGTACCATTGATTACATACAACAAGTCATCAACCCATAATGACTACGAGGATACACATTGGATTATAGATAATTTCCAACAAAACATTCTAGTAAAGTGAAGTTTTTCTCACACAACAAATAACAAAGCAACAAAATGAACTTCAGCTCAACCACTCGTCGGTGTTGGAAACGCTTGCTTTGAACCAGAAGTGATTCTCTGGGAAGGGCCAGCTACTGTCAATCTCGAGACCAACGCGGGACTGATCATCTAGGCTGAAGCGGGCTATGTCAGGACCCATATTGTGATGGTAGGGAAGCATAGCAATGACCGAGGTATAGATACAGTTGCTTCTCATAAATGGTAGTAACGTTGTGTCAACAACAGCTGGATCGCCTTTCACCATCATGGGATGGTTTTATCCAAGGAAGAGCAAGTTTCCTCGACTTTCAATACTGAACCACGGAGAAGGTGTTGGCGCTAGTACACTAGTATCCATCCCGAATACCCTGCAACGGATGTTGGAATAGGTCCGGAGAGTGCGACCATGCGAGACAACACCTACTTCCTTAGTAACATCAGCAGTGCCCTATATACAAACAAGAAGAGGTGATCCATCGGAATAAGTTGCCAGGTGCCACCGAGTATATGGGTCTTGCTCGTCCTCATGCTCGTGATCATCAGCATCGTCATCTCCCCCTTGGTTATAAATTTTTTCAAGTATAGGTGGTGGAATGTTCACAGGGCCTTGGAAACACAAGAAGGTTAATTAGTAAAGGGAAACTAGCTAACCCACATGCATGTGGATGAAACAATTATAATTACGGTGGAAGACAAACCTACTGAAAGCATGATGATTCCATGCAAAAACAGTGCCACGAGTGGTGGCAGTAAACACAAGACCCTCGTATTGAATTGCATCACAGTACTCATCCGTGTATAGAAATTGATTTTTGAGTAATATCCATCGAGGCGTGGAAGTAAGGAAGGCAACAAGCTTGTCGAAGATAGCAACAACTTAATAGTTCGTGTAATCCCAAGAGCGGTTGGGAACTCGACAAATTGATATCTTCCGTAGATGACAGTCACCATGATTGTATTTGAACTCACGTAGATCATCTGTGTGCTCAACCTCTGGGCAGTCTGAGATTTTTGGAAGTGGAACCCAGTGATAAGTGTACACATTCACAAGTTCCCACTCGCAGTTGTACCCAATATAAACAACCCAATCTTCATTTGCGCCTGCCCAAGCCTTGCCCTCAAGCGATGGCATCTTAACATCACATGTATCATTATCAAGCGGCATCAACTTGCACAAGGCGAGGCTTCCGTTGTCCCCGTGCCAGTCAGCAGGGTCATGGCGAAGAAGATAGGGGAGATCAAACCGCTCCTGGACACTTGGGTTGCTTGTAATGATGTTATTAGTTGAGTCGAGAATGGTCTTGAACGAACCTACCATGCTAGCCGAGGTGATGACGTCGCACCGATCAATGAGTTCCTCCACCATGTCATCTTTCAGATCGGCGCAAGAATAATGGGGTCGTTTCCGGCCTGTTCCCTCCATGGAGAAGATGATCGAACAATGGTAGAAGGAAGGGTGAAGGCAAATGGAGGAAGGAAGAACATGCGACAGCAGTTCTAAATAGAGAGGGAAAGGCGAAGAGGCGGTGGACGGTTGCCACGGTACAAGAACAGGCTAGTGGGGAGCGAACGGTTGCCACAGAGGTCAAACACTGACGACAAGGCCGAGTGAACCGCATGTCGTATATCGCACACACCTTGATCTGGCTGACCGTTTCTTTTGTGTTGCCTAATCACAAACAGTTCATCCGAGTGAACTGTATGATGTACATCGCACACACCTTCATCTGGCTGCCTGTTTCTTTTGTGTTTCCTAATCACAAACGGTTCATCTGAGTGAACCGTATGCTGTATATCGCACACACCTTCATCTGGCTGCCTGCTTCTTTTATTCTTCCTCATCACAAACAGTTAATTGAACTGAACCGTATGCCCTGCATCACACACGCAACTAAAATCCAAACCATGTCTGATGCATACATCATCGCAAACGTTTAGCACCTTTTCGACGGGTTTTCACACCACCATTTGCGATTGTTGCATCACACACAGTTTCGTCGAAGGGTCTATGATCATAGTGTTGCGTTAGCAGCATCCTGCAGTAGTGACCCCTCGACCGCTATCCAACATGCATCTTGAGGTATTAAGTTCATAACAAACAGAGTAATGCTTGAAGCATGATGTCATAATGTAGACAAAGTAAAATCAATTAATATGATTGAAACATGTTGTTTTACCCTTAGTAGCAAGAATACAAATATGTGCCTTGCAACTCCTCCTGTCACAGAGTAAGGACACTACAAGATTGAACCTACTACCAAGCACCTCTCCCACTGAAGATAAGTGAATCTAATTGTCCAAAGAAAATAGATAGATCAGAGAGAAATACAAGGCTACAATATCACACATAATAAATGTCAGAGAAGATTCAATTACTTTCAGTGAATAATCTGATCCTAAAACCATAGTTCATTGGATCCCAAGAAACACACCGTAAGAATTACATGAAATAGATCTCGGAGGAGATAATCGTGTTAATGGTCAGAGAGAGAGAGAGAAAGCCATCTAGCTACTGTTATGGACCCATAGGTCCTGTGGGAACTACTCACACATCATCATCATGGACAGCAAGGTTGATGAATATGGCCTCCACGATCGATTCCCCCTTTGGCAAACTACTTGTAGAGGTCTCTAGATGGGATCACAGAAGAATATAGGCTTGTGACGGTGAGAAAATTGCTTCAGGTCTCACTCTGGGGGTTTCTGGATTTTAGGGAATTTATAGCACTCAAATTAGGTCAGACTAGGCCTCAGGGGGGCCCACAAGCTCACATGGCGGGCCCCTAGGGGCGCGCCACCTAAGCTTGTGCCTCCCTCAAATGTCATCTTGTACTCCCCTGAAGCTTCTAGGGTCCCTTCTGGTCCAGAAAAAATCACCATAAAAACTCATCATGTTTGGACTTCGTTTGGTATGTTTTTTGCGAAACAAAGAAATGGGCAAAAATATAGGAACTGGTACTGACCACTGAGTTAATAGGTTAATTCCCCAAAAAGGTATAAAATGGCATATAAAGCATACAAGATTGATAATATAATAGCATGAAATAGTCAAAAATTATAGATACGTTGGAGATGTATCAGTATCCCCAAGCTTAATTCATGCTTGTCCTCGAGTAGGTAAATGATAAAAACAAATTTCTATGTGAAATGCTACCTAACATGTCTTAATCATGTAATCCTTTTGGGTATGAAGGTTGAGAAGCGAAGACTTAATAGATATCAAGAAAATAATATAAAATAACGCTAGAAAATAATCATTACTATTCAAAATAAACAATGCCAATGAACATTATTCCTACTCATTTAATCATGTGATCATGGAATAGCCCGGTCTTCCTAGCATACAGTATAGATCATGAACACCCTGATGCCAAACCTAGCAATTTTATCATACATTTTCTCGCTTCAACATTTTCAGCTCCACTCAATACCTGAGCGTGAGCCATGGACTTAACACTTTGAATGGCAAAGAGAATGATGGTAGGGGTTTATAAGACAAGACAAAAATTGAGAAAGTCTCGCACCAACTTGGCGAATCGTTAGGCAATGGAGAGGCCTTTCAGTTGATATCAATGCGAGGAGTAGGGATTGCCATGCAACGGATGCATTAGAGCTATAAGTGTATGAAACCTATCTATTGAAACTAAATGGGTGTGCATCCAACTTGATTGCTCATTAAGACCTCAAGCATTTGAGGAATCTCGTCATCTGAATATGTAAGTCAAGTTCTATAATGTAAAAAAATCCCACTAAGATATGAAAGTGACAAATCACGGAGACTCTCTGTATGAAGAGCATGGTGCTACTTTGAAGCACAAGTGTAGTAAAGGATAGTAACATTGCCCCTTCTCTCTTTTTCTTTTTTTCTCATTTTTAGAACAATTTCATGAACCTCATCCACACTTTTTTGAGTACTCATCAATCTCCATCATTCTTTTCCTCATTGGGTCAATGCTCTAACAATGATGATCATCACACTTCTATTTACTTACAACTCGATAAACTGAATGATATGACTATGTGTGAATGCCTCTGGTAGTGTACCATGATGTGCAATGATCTAGCATGACATGTATAACAATGATGAATGGTGGCTGTGCCAAAAATATCATGTCAGCTCTATATAATCATGCAAAGCAAAATGACAATGGATGCTCAAGTCATATGGATAGTAACGGTGGAAGTTGCATGGAAATATATCTCTAAATGGCTATGGAAATGCCATGATAGGTGGGCATGGTGGACGTTTTGAGGAAGGATATAGGAAGGCATGTGTGTGATAGATCGTGTCATATCATGGTGTTTGGATGCACTGGCGAAGTTTGCACCATGTCTCGAGGTGAGAATGGGCAATGCACGACACCGAAGAGGCTACCAAAATATGGATAGGCAGAAGTGCTCTCGTCCACAAACTCACATTAGTCATAAAGAACTCAAATACTTATTGTGAAAGTTTATTAGCCCTAGAAGGAAAGTACTACCTGCATGCCCCTAGGGAGGAGGTCGGGAGGAGTTAACCATCATGCGCCCCTGATCCATACAATACAAAGCATATCAATCAAGGATAAATTATGCTCCAACTTCGTAGGCAAACCACAACTGACACTTTAATGAGGTCGAAATCACAAACCTTAACACCGATAATTTTTACTAACTGATGTTTATTAACTAGTAAAATTCCATAGTATAACTTCAAAACCATTGATCAATCGCATCATATTCGGTGATCTACATGAAAGTTTTTATTATGAGATTTATATTTTCATGCCCTAGGTTCCTTAGTTGTGCTCAGTTTTATCCAACCCTCTAAGTTGTACTAACATTTTCCCTACTCCGTCTAGCTGAACCTCACATATGGCCAGACACAGCATTTCCGTTGGGTCAACCCCTTTGACTGTTACATGGATGAGTGGGATTCTGAGCAAATGACATGTGGGGCCACTATAAACTCTGGCCACGTCAGCTAACCGACGATTAGTCGCCTACACATAGCAGGGCAGAGCAGATGTGCTTGTCTGACCGATTCCAGTGTCGGTTGGACGATATCTTGGCCTCTACCACTTGCAAGTGCTCATCCACATCGAGGGGTGCCACCAGGGTAGCCGGGGTGGATGAAGACGACGGCAGTGGGTGAGTACCATCATGTCTAGAGTTTGTAGGCAACAAAGCTATAGCACGGACCCGGACGATTTTTTGAATTGGTGTTGTTCTACGACTGCTTGTGGTGCAGTTTGACATGGCCATGTAACCAAATGGTCACCCAGGCATCTTCATGAGCTCATGCAGGATCAGCAAAGGGAGATCGTGATCAATGGCACTATGACATTAAAATGTTTAGAAGGAGAGTGGGAAAACATGTGGAGCTCACGGTAAGGTTGTGGAGCACATTAGGGAGCTCGGGGATGGGTTGTAGGCGACGAATCGACAACAGTGTCCTCGACTACAAACAACGAAGAAGGCCATGATGGCGACGATTCAGGGCGTCCGATCAAGCGATCTTCGTCTGATCAAGCGACCAATTTGCGTTATGATATTATCGATGTCGTGATCTCCAGTTCAAATATTTGAATCCCCTTTAATCCAGATATTTGTTTCATATAGCTATCACTCATGCTTATATAAGTGTATCTCTCTAGACCTATACACGTTCATCGTCTCTCGGGTATCTCTCGTGCTACCTGTATGTCGGCAATGATCTTTTATCTTCGTAACACAATGACGGTACTCTCTCCCTCGACCTCCATCACTCTATCTCTCTGTAAGTATATCTCGCTCCCTGCTATGTGTCTCTAACTATGATTCTCCATGTGAAATCTCTTTCTCTCACACAAACACAAAATTCGTCTCCCGGGGTCTCATTTCTCTCTACTATTCCCCTGTGTGCCACTCGCACACACCCTCTCACATAGAGATGCCTTTCGCTCCTTAGGTATGTGAAGCTATGACTCTTCCTCTTAAATATCTATTTCTCCCACACAAACACAAACTCTGTCTCCCAGGGTCTCATATCTCTCCACCATTCTCTTGTATGTCGCTCACACACACTCTCTCTCTCCCTAGAGATATCTTGCATTCCCTCATATGTCTCTCTAGCTATCACTCTCGTTGTGAAATATCTTTCTCTCTCGCAGATACAAAACTCTGTCTCTCGGGATCTCATTTCTCTCCGATATTTGTTTGTATGTGAGTCACATGCACCCTTTCTTCATCTCTCTCACACCCACACACATAACTCAGCCTTCTGATCCACTCGACTCCTATCTCTAACGCACACTAGCTAGCATCTTTATCTTTCTATTTATCTATTTCTCCATCAACCTTCTTTCTCGCCCTCACTCTTGCTTCCTATCACGCACAGTATGTATGTTTCTCTCTACATGCAGTCAAGTGCCCTCTTTTTATCTTTCTCTCGCACACACATAACTTCACCCTCTGAACCACTCGGCGGTCATCTCCAACACTCAAACTAGCTGATGTCCCTCTAGCTAGCATTTCCATCTCTGTATATATCTGTAGTTTCTCCGTCAACATTTCTTTCCCGCACGCACTCTTGCTTCCTATCACCCACACGATATATGTCTATCCATACATGCGTTTATAGGTTGATCTCTTTTGCACAATCGTTGTGTCTCACTCCCTCTACTCGCCATAGATGCATGCTCCAGCCCATGCCGCTATATCTTAGAGACAAAAACACATGCTCAATTGTCGGGCCTTCTTCCCTGCACTCTCACATGCATGCATATTGTCATACCGATCCGTCTCTCCCATGTCGTTGATCTTATGACTTATGTCTTCTTTCTTTTATCTCGATCATGCACGCGCACACACACACACACATCCACGTATACATGTATACCTCTCGCACATGCACGTTGAAGGTCTCTATGTCTCCATACGTAGTTAATTACCCTCAACCCTAACGCCACATCGAATCGTTCTCTTCTTGTGTGCACATAACTTCCGTCTGGATGGGTAAAACACACACTCACACTTAACAATCTCCTTCTAGCTACCCCCCCTCTCACTCTTCCCCTGTATCCCCAAAACTAATAAGACCATCCCTTCGTTTAATTCCCGCCTACATGCACCATCGATATATAGTAGTCTTCCTCGGTGTCTCTCGAACAAACACATTCTCTCGATGTCGACTCCTCTCACACGCACACACACCTTCTCTTCCCTCTCTACGGGCCTTTTCTCTCTCGCACCCCATCATTGGTGGCCTCTGCCATACACATCACCTCTCTGTGATGAAGCCACGCACACTTAAATTACATCCGCCACCGAGGACCCCGCATCACACACACGCGCGCGCACCCCACCACCTCACACACACTAAGACTCTCTCTCTCTCTCACACACACACACATGCACGCACCCACCCACCCACCCACCCCCCAGACACACACACACACACACTAAGACTCCATCTGACACACACATGCTCTAGGCAAAGCATTTGTTCCTACCACCCTTCATCCAACCTTACCCATATGATAAACAATCACCTTAATTTACTTGTATAACATGGACAAATTCCACTTTACTTTAGTAGTTAGCAAACTTATCATCTCTACTCTTATAAAAAAAGCCGAGTTGGTGATGATGGTGTGCCTGCCATCTTGTAATATAGACCGTCTGATCTATATCTAACGGATAGAAAGCAAACTATGATAATTTTACAAAAGATACCCGCACCTCTCTCCACAAACTCATTGCTGAGCAATTAGAAAAGGAAGTCTCTGGAACAATCTAGCATGGTGGCCGCTGCCGCCTGCCGGCGCCGTCCATCCCCAAGCCTCCGCCCAGTCCGACCACCAGTCACCACCACGCTCCACTCCTCCTCACCTTATCTCCCATCTTTCATTTTCTCGATGAAATTCTCGAGATACCAGTTTTTCGATAAAATTCTCGAGATATCATTAGTTTTTACACATGGGATTACTCCTGCATGGGTCAATCACAATAGGTGTTTTGTAAAAAAAATGCATATTGATGTTCCGTGCAATGCACGAGCATCTTGCTTGTAATTATATAACACAAATCATGAGTAGGAAGTGACATTTTTTTACACAACCACGTTAACATGGCCACGTAAATCACTAGCTAAAGTGTAATGCCATTATACTTATATCCCGATGCAAAAGGTTGAGTACATGTACAAGGAGTAGAGTCGCACACATGCACTCTGTCTCTCAGAATCTCACACACACACCAGCTACGTGACGTCCACTTAAGCAGACACGTATGTTACAATTTGTGCACCCGCGGGTACACGTGATGGTGCGCATAAGCCGGACGGCGAACCCAAATAGTAGCTGCATTCATTCCCCTCCCGCCGCCTCTTCTCTGGTCTCCGTCGCCCGGTAGGCAGTAGCCATGGCCCGGCCGAAGGTAACGACATACGCCATACTCCTGCCGGAGCGGCGCTTTAATCTGGAAATTTTAGTGGTCATGCATGCATCTTTTTGTGCTAGCACTCCTATATAAGGGCTGACCTTGTTTCAAAAAAAATATAAGGGTTGATCGGTTGCTTCCCGCAGACGTGCGCGGGCGGTGGAAGAGGAAGGAGAAGGGAAGCGGGTTGTGGAATAATGTTTTTACCACAATTTCTTATGAAACTGAGTGCAATAATTGAGTAGTTTTGCGAACTACCAGTACTACACCTGAAATGGTTCAAACCTATACTCCCTTGCCAGCACGCGATTCCCGCGTGAAACGTCAGCGTCGCCCTGGAGCGTCAGCGCCACATTAATGCCCGGCCAGAGCGGAGGCGACCTCTCACTGGCACCGGCTTTGAAGCAGCACGACGGCCGAGAGAGCGCCCCTTCCCGATGCACGCGACTGCTCTGCGTCGAGGCTGGCCATAGTTTGGATGAGTCTCCATCATGGGGAGCCACACTAACTGCGATGATATGGATCGTTCCATCGATGAAGAACACGTGGGATTGGAACTACGAGACGGACATGTACCCAGGAGTGGACGTATGAACCTGAGTAATGTAGCGCAGTAAGTGAAGTAGAAAGGCACAAATAGTATGAACATGTGTGGCATATAGGCATTTGTCTACTACGTACCACTAAATGTTGTACGTGCAATGCACGGTGATGTTATGGAGTACGTGGCTAAGTACTCTACTACTACTATATTAATTGGAGGCACATATTAGGTTTTATATTTGTTTACGTGTATGCCCCAAGACCTTCCAACTAGACGTGTCTTTCTCTCTGGGTCGCACTTTGTATCGTTCATACCACTAGTACTACTACGTGTGGTCTCCGACCCAGAAGTGGAAGAAGTTGAGACGTTCTACCACGCTGTTCATGTCCCACTCCTTTCGCTGATGTGTGGGACATCCAGCACGTGCCGTGTTTGGCACTCCTTCGTCGTAAGAGTCAAAATGCTATCATTCATCAGAAAAAAATAAAATCAGCAGTGATACTATACAACGCAGTTTCCTTGCTCCTCGATATCGGAAAGAATAGTACTTCCGTTCGCCAACATGTGGGACGTCGACCAACCTGGTCCACTTGCCATGCACGCAGAACTCCAAGGGAGCGTCACCCCGGTTGTTGCGCCGCAGTAATAATGACTAATGAGCCGTCAAATAACAGGCCCAACCTTTCCAACTGTGAAGTTTCTCGGACGAAGGAACTATCGGTGTCAAAACCGGCGGATCTCGGGTAGGGGATCCCGAACTGTGCGTCTAGGCCGGATGGTAACAGGAGGCAGGGAACACGATGTTTTACCCAGGTTCGGGCCCTCTTGATGGAGGTAAAACCCTACGTCCTGCTTGATTACTATTGATGATATGGGTAGTACAAGAGTAGATCTACCACGAGATCAAGGAGGCTAAACCCTAGAAGCTAGCCTATGGTATGATTGTTGTATATGGAGTTGATTGCCTACGGACTACAACCCTCCGGTTTATATAGACACCGGATAGGGTTAGGGTTACATAGAGTCGGTTACAATGGTAGGAGATCTTGAATATCCACATCGCCAAGCTTGCCTTCCATGCCAAGGAAAGTCCCATCCGGACACGGGACGAAGTCTTCAATCTTGTATCTTCATAGTCCAGGAGTCCGGCTGAAGGTATAGTCCGGCTACCCGAACACCCCCTAATCCAGGACTCCCTTAGTAGCCCCTGAACCAGGCTTCAATGACGACAAGTCCGGCGCAAATTGTCTTCGGCATTGCAAGGCGGGTTCCTCCTCCAAGTCCTTCATAGAAGATTGTAAACACCAAGAGTAGTGTTCGGCTCTGCAAAGTAAGCTTCCACATATTGCCAAAGAGAGAATAATATTAACACAAATCAAATCTGCTAACGTATTCCGCAGTGCGTCATCACACTACAGCCAAGTCCTTCACTCGAATCGTTTTCACTTTTCCACCTCACCGTGTTTTGCGAGGCGGTTTCCTTGGCACGTCTTGTCAAGGTAGAGATCGCGTACCCCCCTTTTACGGGATTCTCATCAATACGGACGTGGGTAACCCAACCGCACCTCATGGCGCTTGGGAGGCAAGCGAGTTTTACTAGGCAGGTGGGGACGCACAACCGCATCCGCCCATATAAGGGGACAAGGATCCACCTTTTTACCTACGCCTTCTTCCTCCCTTGCCTATCCATCTCCTGCGCACCCGAGCTCCAGCGCCCAAGCCTTCACTTCCCACCTCAACCTTCTACAACAATGTCCGAAGCGGGAGGCAAGTGGATGGTCTCCTCCGTCACGGAGGGTAAAGTCAAGAAGCTAAGGAAGGCCGGATACCTGTCCAAGGACATCGCGCACCGGCTTCCCGAAGAGGGGCAGCTTCTCCCCACCCCAGGGCCCCATGAGAGGGTAGTATTTCTCCCCCACTTCCTCCGCGGACTGGGTTTTCCACTCCACCCATTTGTCCGAGGGCTCATGTTCTACTACGGCCTGGATTTCCACGATCTGGCTCCGAACTTCATCCTCAACATCTCAGCGTTTATCGTCGTGTGCGAGGCTTTTCTCCGCGTCAAGCCCAAGGTGGTGCGCGGCAGCCAGGCAGAGTGCGGAGGCGCCATGGCGGGCAAGATGGCCAACGTCCTATGGTTCGAGGGCTCTTTCGTGGATACCCTAAAGGGATGGCAATCCGGGTGGTTTTATATCACCGAGCCGCGCGATCCGGAATGGACCGCAGCCCCCGAGTTCCGATCCGGACCCCCCACGCGGCTAATGTCCTGGAAAGAGACGGGCCTGTCGTGGGGTGACGAAAAAGAGGTGACCCGATTGCAAACATGCATCCAGTCCCTAGTGAACAAGCCAGTCCAGCTTGTTAATGTAATCCAGGTTATGCTCGTCCGCCGGATCCTCCCGTGCCAACAACGGGATTTTAATCTGTGGGAGTTCGACCCGGCGCAGCATCAAACCCTCAGGAGGCTTTTCGACACGACATACGAAGACGCCTGGAAGTTGCTATTCAAGGGCGCCGAGGCTCCCGCATCCGCTTCCGAGGACCGCGGATACAGCTCGCGGCATCACGCTAGCGAGGTATGCCATCTACACCTTTTACAGGATGTTAAGCTTTTTTCATAGTTTGACTCTATGCGGGATCTAAACTCCCTTACCTTTGACAGGCTTGGCGGGCGATATCCGGACCAATTAACTGTCCGGCTCCGCTGCCCGAAGACCCAGCCCCAGCTCTACTAACGAAGCTGCTGGTTCCGGCGCCTTATGTGGTGCCGGAGAAGAAGGCCAAGAAGAAGAAGACCATGGGGACTCGAAAGAGTGCCCGCGATGTGGTGGTGTCGGACTCGTCATCTGACGAGTCCGAGATGCCCTCCTCCCGCGAAAACGAGGAGGAAGAAGAAAACTCTCCCCCCCAGTGGAGGGAGGAGAGAAGAGGAAGGCCGCCCCAATGGGGGAGGCCGAGGGGTCTAGGAAAAGGAAGACCCCTCCGCCAGACTACGCCTCCAACGCCGAAGAGGGCAAAGAGGAGTGGCCAGACAGGGCCAAGCATCAGACGAAATCGTAAGTTCGGATATCAGAGAAACTCATGATGTTCCCTTGTTGCACAGCTTTCCCTAATGTCGAATGTAATTATGCAGTCCGCCCCGGGTCGAATTCGACGAATCGTCGGGCGGCTCCCTGGACTCATCGGACGTGAACTCAGTTCCGCCCGCTGTCTCCCCCCGCACTGCAGATGACACCGAAGTGGCGTCGCGACAAGCTCCGGGGCAGGAGGAGGTGGTCCCGGAGGAGCCGCAAGGCAACCTCCCGGACTCCGGGAGTGAAGGGGATAAGGCTCCCCAGGGCTCTCAGTCCGGCTTTGTGCCGGACACCGCGCCGGAATCATCCACAGTTCCGGACCGCGGTAGGCGAACTCCTTCCAAGAGGAGCAAGCCTTCTGAGCCGGCGGCCTCCGTCCAACTGGAGGTGCCGGACAATCTGCTGGAGGTGCTTGACGACGCCTCCATCGACGAGGGGCACCGTACTATTATGAGTACGGTGATCCAGAAGGTTCAGTCCGCCAAGAGCGGACTGACTGAAGCTTGCGCTAGCCTTCTAACAGGCTTCGAGGTAAGTAAAAATATGTAAAAATATTACCGCATAGACAGTAGCCCCTGATGCTCTGTTTGGTGTTCGGAAAGAAAAGCCGAATAGAGGATCTATTAAATATCGCAGGAGTCTAACAAAAAAGAGTCAATATGCGTATGCAGGCTTCGCTGCTATCCACCGCCGCACTGACTGCGGAGGTGGGTGTCCTGAAGCAGGACCTCGAGTGGACCGAGCAAGAGCTCGGCCTTGCCAAGCGTGGCTCGAGGAGGAAGAAGGTAAGAAATACCTTACAGAAAAAGTGCCTATAAAAAGGCTTGATTGCAAAAAGAGTAACAGGATTGTACTGCTTATTGTAGGGGCCACGACTAAGGTGGCGACCCTTAAGCAGGCGCTGTCTGCGGCCGAAAAGAAAACGGCCGCGGAGCACACCGAGCGAGACAGACTAGGGGCTCAGGTCGGCGAGGTGTAGCAAGAGCTTCAGGCTCTCATGAAAAAACATGAGAGTTTGGAGCTGGAGTCAAAGGCGCAAGCATCCGAGCTTGCAACGGCCCTAGAGGCTGCCAAGTCTGCCAAGGCCGAAGCCCAAAAGGTCCTCCAAGAGTTGGAGAGATGAGGAAGATAGCAGCGGGTAAGGCATTCTTTATGCAAAGCAGAAATATAAAAGTGAACTACCTGTTACTTACCCGAATCCAGAGCTCTCCAGGGGCATTCACAGATCTTCCCCGCAGCGTATCCGCCGCCGCCGCATTCTACCGAGCTGAAGAGGGTAGCTCGACGGAGAAGGTGTTCTGGTCTCAGTATTCTGAGGCCGGACACCCTGTGCCCTTGAGCGACCAGCTGAAACAGCTGGCCGAGCTCCACAAGGCGGCCGAGCAGGCCATGAAGGGCTTCATAGTTCGGCTGTGGCCCGGAGAGGCCCTGCCTGGGAGCTATTTCGAGCTGGTGCGGCGGCTGGTGGAGGCCTGTCCAAGGCTTGAGGTCATCAAGCGCTCCGTCTGCATCGAAGGTGCCCGTCAGCCCCTTGCCCGTGCAAAGGTGCACTGGGGTAAGCTGGACGGTGAGAAGCTTGTGAAGGACGGGCCGCCGCCGGGGAAGGAGCATCGCAAGCCTGAGAACTACTACAAGGATGTTCTTGCCAGTGCCCGCCTTGTGGCGGATGAATGTACCAAGGATGTGATATTTGAATGAACTCGCTCGTGTTTATCCTGTGCGCTGAAAACTTGTTCATATGCGCTAAGCAATGCTTATTGAATTTAAAATATTACTTTCTGTGCGGCCATTTATCAAAAATTGAGAGATGGCCAGTCGTCGGCTTCTGCCCCCGTGCCACTAGTGCTGGGGTGTTCGGGATAAACCTGAGCGCTCTTTTTCCCATAGTTGGGTCCTTCAAGGGAGGCGCTCAGCACAGCGAACCAGGCAATCGGACTATAATGCTTGAACACTCTCACTTAGCCATAGAACTCTATAATTTTAAATTTCGGCAAAGCCCCTAGTTCGGAAGACCGATTTCGGGGCGCTATCCACGCCTTGGCCGGACAAAGCCAGCTCCTCGCTCGAAGCGGCATAAGCCTTTAGGGACTCAAAAAACCTCTCGAACAGCGACAGGTCTCTCGCCACATCATGACAGTCAGTTTTAGCTTTCTCCACTGAGGTGCTTAACCCAGCTGAACCGGGGCACAATCGCAGTGGTTCTCCTAGTGCTACCTTAGCCGATAAAGCGGAACGTAAGGCACCAAAACATAGGAGCCGGGCAAACCCAACTATTGACCCAAATCATGATTCGGAGCTGATGCATATAGTGCTATAAGTTCGGGGTGCCGCACTTGTGAAAGTGTACGGACTTCTCACACCATTATGAGGGGTACTGAAGCCCCTGGCGTGTTTGCCGTACCATGGTGTACGGGTGCAATCATGTCATTTAATAAACATAAATGTGAAAAGAAGATAATGCAAAAAATAGACAAGAAGCTAAGCATTGTTCATAGAGAGGCTATTTATCAAAGCCAAACAATACAAATAGTGAGGTAAGCAAAAGATATTGGACTATTCAGTATGTCCTGACCAGGGGCAGGCCGCGAAATTGTATTTAAAACAGGTATACCGCTCGTAACAGAGACCACCTGGGAGTTCCATAATGCGGCATGGCTTGTCTACCTCCCTGGATCTTGCATCGTTTGTGCGGCAGTCGAATTGCCGAATAGGTCGTCCGAAGTATGGAGTCCTGAAAGTAAGAAAAAATTAAAAAAGAATCCGGCAGCCCCTAGTACGTTTTAAGCCGTATTTTGGGCGTGCCGTTATTGTGCCCCTTCCCCTGTGCCCATGGTATTTCAAGGGCGTAGTTATGTATGCAAGGTACTGGTTTTGCTATGTCGCGAAAGCTGGGGTTGGGGCCGCATTGCTACGCTTGCTCAGAGTGTGCCAGGCGGTCCTGCTGTGGGTTACTCCGGGCGCGCTTGGCAGTGTCTGGCTTTTTAATGGCCGGACTGGAGAATTGCCTGAGAAGGCTACTTTGTACCTCCGCTGCGAGAGCCGCCGTATGCTCCTTCGTACGGAGGGAGCGTTCGGTGTTTTCGTTGACCGTAATTACTCCTCGAGGGCCTGGCATCTTGAGCTTGAGATATGCATAGTGCGGCACTGCATTGAACTTTGCAAATGCAGTTCGTCCGAGCAGGGCATGATAGCCACTGCGAAACGGGACTATATCGAAGATTAACTCTTCGCTTCGGAAATTGTCCGGGGATCCGAAGACCGCGTCAAGTGTTACTGAGCCTGTACAGTTGGCTTCTACACCTAGTATAACGCCTTTAAAGGTCGTTCTTGTGGGCTTAATCCTTGAGGGATCTATGCCCATTTTCCGCACTTTATCCTGATAAAGCAGGTTCAGGCTACTGCCGCCGTCCATGAGGACTCTTGTGAGATGAAATCCGTCGATGATTGGGTCGAGAACCAATGCGGCGAAGCCGCCATGACGGATGCTAGTGGGATGGTCCCTTCGATCAAAAGTGATCGGGCAGGAGGACCATGGGTTGAACTTTGGGGTGACTGGCTCCATCGTGTATACGTCCCGTAGCGCACGCTTCCACTCCCGCTTGGGAATGTGGGTTGCGTATATCATGTTCACCATCCGCACTTGTGGGGGAAAGCCCTTCTGTCCATTTTTGTTTGGCGGCTTGGGCTCCTCGTCGTCGCTGTGCAGCCCCTTGTCTCTGTTTTCGGCCCTTAACTTGCCTGCCTGCTTGAACACCCAACAATCCCTGTTAGTGTGATTGGCTGGCCTTTCGGGGGTGCCATGTATCTAGCACAAGCAATCGAGTATTCGGTCCAAACTAGACGGGCCCTGAGTATTCTTTTTGAATGGCTTTTTCTGCTGACCGGATTTATAGCCTTTGAATCCGGCATTGACTGCCGTGTCTTCATTGCTGTCGCTACTAACGCGGCATTTTTGCTTATTCCGATGTGTCCTGCCACTTTTGTCCTTGGTATCCGAATTACCATGGTTCTTTGATAAGTTGTTACTGCAAGCTAGCCAGCTGTCTTCTCCCGCGCAAAAGCGGGTCATGAGTGTCGTGAGGGCTGCCATGGATTTCGGCTTTTCCTGTCCCAGGTGCCGGGCAAGCCACTTGTCGCGGATGTTATGCTTGAAGGCTGCTAGGGCCTCTGCGTCCGGACAGTCGACTATCTGGTTTTTCTTTGTTAGGAACCGTGTCCAAAATTGTCTAGCCGATTCTTCTGGCTGCTGAATTATGTGGCTTAAGTCGTCGGCATCCGGTGGTCGCACGTAAGTGCCCTGGAAGTTGTCGAGGAATGTGGCTTCTAGGTCCTCCCAAGAACCAATTGAGTCTACTGGCAAGCTGTTAAGCCAATGCCGGGCTGGTCCTTTAAGTTTGAGCGGGAGGTATTTGATGGCGTGTAGATCATCGCCGCGTGCCATGTGGATGTGAAGGAGATAATCCTCGATCCATACCGCCGGATCTGTTGTGCCATCGTATGATTCGATGTTTACGGGTTTGAAACCCTCTGGGATTTTATGATCCATTACTTCGTTCGTGAAGCATAGCGGGTGTGCGGTGCCTCTGTACTGGGCTATATCACGACACGGCTCGGAAGAGCTATGTATGTTGTGTTCGGCCCGGCCGGATTTGTTGTATCCGGAGTGAAGATCATTGTCACATGCCATAGGGCGCCTGCGCGATCTGTAGATCGATCTTGTTTGTCTTGCCTTATCCTCCAGTATGTCTCGCAGGTCGGGCGCATTTTCCCATGCCTTAGTTGAGCGGCGTCGGGGCATGGCTTGGGTGGAGGGCTGAGAGGCCTCTCTGTCGCGGCCGCGAGGTGGCCGGTCTGCCATGTCATGCACTGGTGATGTAGGTGCTTCCTCCTCTGATCGGGGTAGCGGCCTGCGCTTCGGGTAACTCTTGGAGGGGCGTTCGAGTTCATACTCTTCGGCCGCAAGGACTTCAGTCCATCTGTCAGCTAGCAAATCTTGGGCAGCTCTAAGCTGTTGCTGCTTTTTCTTGAGGCTGCTTGCCGTGGCTAAAAGCCTGCGTTTAAAACGCTCTTATTCGGCGGGGTCTGATGGTATGACAAATTCGTCGTCATCGAGGCTTGCCTCATCTTCGGAGGGAGGCGTATAGTTATCGTCCTCGACCTCTCGGTCTGCCGCTCTCTCATGAGGGCTAGCTTCTCCATCTTCCTGTGCCGAATCTTGCTGAGGTGGGTGTTCTTCGGCGCTATCCGGGGTAGTATTATCTCCCGTGCCGGAATCACCGTTTTTGCTTTGGCGGGATTTAGAACGGCGCCGCTGACGCCAGCGCTTTGGCTGTTTCTTGGGGGCGTCATCCCCCACTGTTCCATCGCCATCTCCATCTTTTGGAGTATCCACCATATATATGTCATATGACGAGGTGGCCTTCCAGCGCCCTACAGGTGCTGGTTCCGGTTCGTCTCCTACATCGTCGTCCATGCTGTCGATGTCTTCGGATCCGAAGTCAAGCATGTCGGTTAGATCGTCTACAGTGGCTACAAAGTGGGTGGTGGGTGGGTTTTGAATTTCCTCATCATCAGTATCCCACCCTCGCTGACCGTAGTCCGGCCAGGGCTCTCCTGATAAAGAGAGAGACTTAAGAGAATTCAGGATGTCACCAAAAGGCGAATGCTGAAAGATGTCTGCGGCGGTGAACTCCATTATCGGCGCCCAATCGGCTTCGATTGGCAGGGGCGCGGGGGGTT